>NW_026600256.1:345697-482715 GCF_029448725.1 Salvelinus fontinalis
GAACAGGGTTTGGTAGTAGGTACCAGGTGTAAGTGCCTTTGAACAGGGTATGGTAGTAGGTACCAGGTGTAAGTGCCTTTGAACAGGGTATGGTAGTAGGTGCCAGGTGTAAGCGTCTTTGAACAGGGTTTGGTAGTAGGTGCCAGGTGTAGGCGTCTTTGAACAGGGTATGGTAGTAGGTGCCAGGTGTAAGTGCCTTTGAACAGGGTATGGTAGTAGGTGCCAGGCGTAAGCGTCTTTGAACAGGGTGTGGTAGTAGGTGCCAGGTGTAAGCGTCTTTGAACAGGGTTTGGTAGTAGGTGCCAGGTGTAGGCGTCTTTGAACAGGGTTTGGTAGTAGGTGCCAGGTGTAGGCGTCTTTGAACAGGGTATGGTAGTAGGTGCCAGGTGTAAGCGTCTTTGAACAGGGTTTGGTAGTAGGTGCCAGGTGTAAGCGTCTTTGAACAGGGTATGGTAGTAGGTGCCAGGTGTAAGCGTCTTTGAACAGGGTTTGGTAGTAGGTGCCAGGTGTAGTGATGGGGGGAGGAGACTGGTATTGAACTGATGGTATAGTATATAGTGATGGGGGAGAGGAGACTGGAATTAACTGATGGTATAGTATATAGTGATGGGAGATGAGACTGGTATTAACTGATGGTGTAGAATATAGTGATGGGAGGAGGTTCCGGACCGTGGACCGTCTCAGGAGGTTCCGGACCGTGGACAGTTTCAGGAGGTTCCGGACCGTGAACCGTCTCAGGAGGTTCCGGACCGTAGACCGTCTCAGGAGGTTCCGGACCGTAGGCCGTCTCAGGAGGTTCCGGACCGTAGGCCGTCTCAGGAGGTTCCGGACCGTAGGCCGTCTCAGGAGGTTCCGGACCGTAGGCCGTCTCAGGAGGTTCCGGACCGTAGGCCGTCTCAGGAGGTTCCGGACTGTAGACCATCGTTGGAGGTTCCAGACTGGGGACTGTCGCCGAAAGCTCTGGACTGGGAACTGTCGCCGAAAGCTCTGGACTGGGAACTGTCGCCGAAAGCTCTGGACTGGGAACTGTCGCCGAAAGCTCTGGACTGGGGAGGAGCACTGGAGGCCTGATGCGTGGGGCCGGTACAGGTGGCACCGGACTAGTGACACGCACTTCAGAGCGAGTGCGAGGAGCAGGAACAGGACACACCTGACTGGGAAGGCACACTTGAGGGAGAGTGTGAGGAGCAGGAACAGGACACACCTGACTGGGAAGGCACACTTGAGGGAGAGTGTGAGGAGCAGGAACAGGACACACCTGACTGGGAAGGCACACTTGAGGGAGAGTGTGAGGAGCAGGAACAGGACACACCTGACTGGGAAGGCACACTTGAGGGAGAGTGTGAGGAGCAGGAACAGGACACACCTGACTGGGAAGGCACACTTGAGGGAGAGTGTGAGGAGCAGGCACAGGACGTACTGGGCTGTGAAGGCGCACTGGAGACCTGGTGCGTATAGCCGGCATCAATTGTATCGGAACTTTAACACACTTCTCAGAACGAGTATGGAGAGCTAACTCAGGTGGCTTTACATCGATAACACGCTCCTTAGGGCAAATGTCGTGCATCCTTCACCAATTCATTAACTCTCTAATTTTTCTCTCCTCCACATTCTCCCTCAACTCACTGACAGTCTCTGGTTCACTCCCCTCAACTTTTGCCGCCCACTCCTCGCCCAATCTGTCCCAATATTCCTCCTCGGTCTCTTACTCACCCCTCAGCGTCGCCGACCACTCCTTGCGCCGTGGCCGCGAACCCTGGCGTCGTTGCCGTCCTTCCCTCACCGCTTGCGTATGCTTCCACTGAAGGCGATCCTGTCCTGCCAGGATTTCTTCCCAAGTCCAGGATCCCTTCCCATCCAGAATCTCTTTCCAAGTCCAGGATACTTCCTCCTCCTGGGCACGCTGCTTGGTCCTTTGTTGATGGGATATTCTGTCACGTCGTTCTAAATAATTGTCGGACCAAGGCGCAGCTTACTTTGAGTTCCACATACTTTTAATGAATAAAGTGAAACTTAAGTAAATACAAAACAAATAAAGAATAAACGAACCGTGACGACAATGCAGTGCGATCAGGCAACTAAACATAAACAATATACCATAACCCACAGACGAAAAAAATGCTACTTAAGTATGATCCCCAATTAGAGACAACGATAACCAGCTGCCTCAAATTGGGAATCATACAAAATCACCAACACAGAAAATCAAACATAGAACCCCACATAGAAAATATAAACTAGAACAACCCCACAGTCATGCCCTGATCTACTCTACCATAGAAAATAGAAAATTAATTGGAATGCCGACTGCGAGCCTGACCTCAGTAATGCTTGTGTGGCTGAATGGAAGCAAGTCCCCACACCAACGTTCCAACATCTAGTGTTGGAACATAGCAGCAAAGGGGGGACCAACTCCATAATATGGCTATTGAATGGGTATATGCTAGATATGTGATGGCTATGTTTAATTTTATTGATAAAAAAAACGAAACTTTATTTAACTAGGTAAGTCAGTTAAGAACAAATTCTTATTTTCAATGACGGCCTAGGAACAGTGGGTTAACTGCCTTGTTCAGGGGCAGAGCGACAGATTTTTACATTGTCTGCTCGAGAATTGAACCTAGCAACCTTTCGGTTACTGGCCCAGCACTCTAACCACTAGGCTACCTGCCACCTCATATACCCATCATTAATAATATTCATGCCCATGATTTTGGAATGAGATGATCGACGAGCAGGTATCCACATAGATGTAGTCATGTAGTGTATGATCACATAAATATCATAAATACATCACATAGCCATCACATAACTAATGGTCTGAATGCAGTACTCAAACGACAGTCAGAATGTGTGTTTGCTCCCAGAAGTACATGTGCAGACTGGTGAAGTTACCATCCTATCAGTGAAAACCACCCAATTACTTTGGATTTTGATTTTCTGCTTTTGGATTTTTAAGACCCTTTTATGACATTGATATTCCCCATCCCTGTTTCTATAAGATATCAGTCTGCAATTAGTTGTATTTATGATCCTTTACATTATGCTATATGTTTTACTTTAGGCTGGCATTTTTTTTTATACTATTGATGATATCAACCCATCATATAGCCAGCATATACCCATCATATAGCCATCATATAACTAGCATATAGCCATCATATAGCCATCATATAACTAGCATATACCCATCATATAGCCATCATATAACTAGCATATACCCATCATATAGCCATCATATAACTAGCATATAGCCATCATATAACTAGCATATACTCATCATATACCCATCATATAGCCAGCATATACCCATCATGTAGCCATCATATAACTAGCATATAGCCAGCATATACCCATCATGTAGCCATCATATAACTAGCATATAGCCATCATATAGCCATCATATAACTAGCATATAGCCATCATATAGCCAGCATATAACTAGCATATAGCCATCATATAGCCAGCATATACCCATCATATAGCCATCATATAGCCATCATATAACCAGCATATAGCCATCATATAACTAGCATATAGCCATCATATAGCCAGCATATACCCATCATATAGCCATCATATAACTAGCATATAGCCATCATATACCCATCAAATAACTAGCATATACCCATCATATACCCATCATATACCCATCACATACCCATCATATACCCATCATATAGCCATCATATAACTAGCATATAGCCATAATATAGCCAGCATATAGCCATCATATACCCATCATATACCCATCATATAGCCATCATATAGCCATCATATACCCATCATATACCCATCATATAACTAGCATATAGCCATCATATAGCCATCATATAACTAGCATATAGCCATCATATAGCCAGCATATACCCATCATGTCACCATCATATAACTAGCATATAGCCATCATATAGCCAGCATATACCCATCATGTCGCCATCATATAACTAGCATATAGCCATCATATAGCCAACATATACCCATCATATACCCCTCATATACCTATTATATAGCCATCACATAACTAGCATATACCCATCATATAGCCATCATATAACCAGCATATACTCATCATATAGCATCATATAGCAATCATATAACCATCATTTACCCATCATATCGCCATCATAAGGCCATAATATGGCCACCATATAAACATCATATACCGATCATATGACCATCATATAGCCATCCAATGGCCATCATATGGCCATCATATAGCCATCATATTCCCATCATATAGCCATCATATGGCCACCATATAACCATCATATACCGATCATATGGCTATCATATAGTCATCATAAGGCCATCATATAGCCATCATATGGCCGTCATATACCCATCTTATAGCCATCATATAGTCATCGTATGGCCATCACATAAGCATCATATAAGCATCATAAACCCATCATATGGCCATCATATAGTCATCATATGGCCATTATACAGCCATCATATAACCATCATATACTCTAGCCATCAAAAAGGTTCTGTGTAGAACCAGAAATCACTCTCATTTCAGCAGTGTATTCGTTTAGAGAGGCTTCTATTAAAGTACACATTTGACTTTCAGTGTAGTGTAATATAACACAATGACATAGAACAATGTTCTCATCCTATCAGAAGGATAATATATTTACTATCCTATCAAGGACATGTACTGTGGGAAAGAGGACCAAGCAGAGTTTTCTATTTGGCACTAAAAGTTTTCACTAGTTAATGAAACTGTTGGTTATCTGGGTTGTGAAAGAGTTTTGGTTATGGAAACCATATTGTGGAACTCACACCATTATCTACGAAGCCCACAAAGCCCACAACGGCCAAGTTGCCAAATTAAACAGAATAAAGTGAAGCCAAAATAAGTCCCTGAGTCATTGACATGAGAAGGTTTTGAAATCTCTTTTGGGCTGCATCCCTAACGACACCCTGTCCCCTACATAGTGCACTACTTTTGTCAAAAGTAGTGCACTATACAGGGAATAGGGTGCCATTTGCGAAGTAGCCTCCTTGTTTTAAAGTGTGCAACAGAATGTGTAGGCGTTAGTGACTCAGGAAGCCAAATTTCAAGCTACACCCCTAAATCTTGGCCAGCCTAACATTTAAATACTCATTCATTTCATTATACTATAAGTCCATTGTTTCATTTTATTTTTTATTTATTTATTTAACCTTTATTTAACCAGGTAGGCAAATTGAGAACACGTTCTCATTTACAATTGCGACCTGGCCAAGATAAAGCAAAGCAGTTCGACACATACAACAACACATAGTTACACATGGAGTAAAAACAAACATATAGTCAATAATACAGTGAAAAAAAAATAAGTCTATATGCAATGTGAGCAAGTGAGGTGAGATAAGGGAGGTGAAGGCAAACAGATATATGTATAAATAAATAAAATATAAAAAGGCCATGGAGGCGAAGTGAGTACAACACAGCAAGTAAAATAAAAACTAAAAAACACTGGAATGGTTGGTTTGCATTGGAAGAAAGTGCAAAGTAGAGACAGAAATAATGGGGTGCAAAGGAGCAAAATAAATTAATAAATAAATACAGTAGGTAAAGAGGTAGTTGTTTGGGCTAAATTGTAGATGGGTTATGTACAGGTGCAGTAATCTATGAGCTGCTCTGACAGCTGGTGCTTAAAGCTAGTGAGGGAGATAGGTGTTTCCAGTTTCAGAGATTTTTGTAGTTCGTTCCAGTCATTGGCAGCAGAGAACTGGAAGGAGAGGCGTCCAAAGGAAGAATTGGTTTTGGGGGGGACTAGAGAGATCATCAGACATTTATCTTGACTTTCTTGCTTTTTGTATTTACTGGGACCGTTTTCAAATGTCTGATTAAGGCGATGACAGTCGTACACAACATTAGACCACCACCAACACTAACACTCTGGCCAGACACACACAACATTAGACCACCAACAACACTAACACTCTGACCAGACACACACAACATTATACCACCATTAACACTAACACTCTGACCAGACACACACAACATTAGACCACCAATAACACTAACACTCTGGCCAGACACACACAACATTAGACCACCAACAACACTAACACTCTGGCCAGACACACACAACATTATACCACCATTAACACTAACACTCTGGCCAGACACACACAACATTAGACCACTATTAACACTAACACTCTGGCCAGACACACACAACATTAGACCACCATTAACACTAACACTCTGGCCAGACACACAACATTAGACCACCAACAACACTAACACTCTGACCAGACACACACAACATTAGACCACCAATAACACTAACACTCTGGCCAGACACACACAACATTAGACCACCAACAACACTAACACTCTGGCCAGACACACACAAGATTAGACCACCAACACTAACACTCTGGCCAGAAACACAACATTAGACCACCAACACTAACACTCTGGCCAGACACACACAACATTAGACCACCATTAACACTCAAACTCTGGCCAGACACACATGCAGGCTTGGGTTATGGCATGTTGTAGATTTGGGACAGGGTTAATTGGTGTAGTTTTGGGACATGGTTGATTGGTGTAGGTTTGGGACAGGGTTGATTGGTGTAGGTTTGGGACAGGGAGTGGTTTAGGTTTGGGACAGGGTTTTGGTATAGGTTTGGGACAGGGTTGGTGTAGGTTTGGGACAGGGTTGGTGTAGGATTGGGACAGGGTTTTGGTATTGGTTTGGGACAGGGTGTGTGTAGGTTTGGGACAGGTACTTGTGTAGGTTTAGGACAAGGTATGGGTTAGGCTTGGGATATATGGAATGGTGTAGATTTGGGACAGGGTTGATTGGTGTAGGTTTGGAACAGGGTTGATTGGTGTAGGTTTGGGACAGGGCTGATTGGTGTAGGTTTGGGAGAGGGTTGATTGGTGTGGGTTAGGGACAGGGTTGATTGGTGTAGGTTTGGGACAGGGTTGATTGGTGTGGGTTAGGGACAGGGTTGATTGGTGTAGGTTTGGGACAGGGTTGCTTGGTGTAGGTTTGGGACAGGGTTGATTGGTGTGGGTTAGGGACAGGGTTGATTGGTGTAGGTTTGGGACAGGGTTGATTTGTGTAGGTTTGGGACAGGGTTGATTGGTGTAGGTTTGGGACAGGGTTGATTGGTGTGGGTTAGGGACAGGGTTGGTGTAGGTTTGGGACAGGGTTGATTGGTGTAGGTTTGGGACAGGGTTGATTGGTGTAGGTTTGGGACAGGGTTGATTGGTGTGGGTTAGGGACAGGGTTGGTGTAGGTTTGGGACAGGGTTGATTGGTGTGGGTTAGGGACAGGGTTGATTGGTGTGGGTTAGGGACAGGGTTGGTGTAGGTTTGGGACAGGGTTGATTGGTGTGGGTTTGGGACAGGGTTGATTGGTGTGGGTTTGGGACAGGGTTGATTGGTGTGGGTTGGGGACAGGGTTGGTGTAGGTTTTGGACAGGGCTGATTGGTGTAGGTTTGGGACAGGGTTGATTGGTGTGGGTTTGGGACAGGGTTGATTGGTGTGGGTTTGGGACAGGGTTGGTGTGGGTTAGGGACAGGGTTGGTGTAGGTTTGTGACAGGGAAGATTGGAATAGTTTTGGGACAGGTTTGATTGGTGTAGGTTTGTGACAGGGTGATGGTTTGGGACAGGAAGTGGTTGGTGTAGATTTGGGCCCGAATGTGGATGGTTTAGGTTTGGGACAGGAAGTGGTTGGTGTAGATTTGGGCCCGGTAGTGGATGGTTTAGGTTTGGGACAGGAAGTGGCTGGTGTTGGTTTGGAACAGTGGTTGGTGTAGTTTTGGGACAGCGGTTGGTGTAGGTGTTGGCATTATGGAACATTACCATGAAGGATGACTGTGGAACAACAACTTCTCCCTATGATTTCAGAGACCCACAGAGTCCATCAAAGGACTGAAGAAAGACATACTACAGAACCTTCTAAAGAACCGTCTAAAGAATCTTCTTCACACCATACAAAGGATACAGGGAGCTGGATGACTGAAATTAGGAGTGTGGAAGAAGGGAAAGCACAGACAGGAGTTCTCTGTGATCAGACCACATGATAAGCATGGTCAGGCCAGACCCAGAACAGAACCGGTTAGTGAATCACTGAGATTCATGTCACAATCAGACCCTGCTGGATTGACTCAGCAGGTTGTGTCATGGGGAACACCAATAGTGTTTTTAATTTTTTTTTAAGGGGTGGATCAGCTTAATATTGCGGAAAGAATGTTGCTTCCATCAATGTAATTGTCTGCATCATTTCCAATCCCCCATATTTTTTGGGTGAATATATATATCCATACATGCATGCATACATATACACATATATACATACACATACCTACATAGACATACTTTTTTAAAGAATATACCTTTATTATTAATATACCTTTATTATTAAACCCTACCACCGATCCCCCAATTGGAGTAAACTAATAAACACTTCGGCTTTTTTTAATTTTTATACATCTTATACACATTTTACAGACACAGTCTACTTTACAATAGTTCTCTCTTGTTTGTTCTTAGTCCTTCCTCTATTTCTGATGTCCATCCAGTTTGATTTCTTTTTGTAACTGTGCTATTTCACAAAAGTTCCGAACCTATATACATTTTACAGATCCCGTATGTTTTACATTGTTTATCTTGTTATTAGTCCCACCCTTCAGCTCCATTCAACCCCTCCCATCTATCTTTCAACATCATCCATTTCTATTTTCCATATATTTTTCAACTGTGCTGTAATGCTTCACAAAAGATTTGAACCTTCCTATTCTCATAGCTTCCACAGATTGTAAATAAAAAATAAAAATGTTTGCTAAAATAATTATTATATTATTGATTGATTGACTATGACTTTTCAAATCACCCAGTATTGCTATCTGTAGCATTAGTTCTAGGCAAATGTTGCAATTCTTCAGCCATTCCTGGACCTGTGACCAAAAACGAGCTACATA
Organism: Salvelinus fontinalis; assembly: GCF_029448725.1. Taxonomy (NCBI): domain Eukaryota; kingdom Metazoa; phylum Chordata; class Actinopteri; order Salmoniformes; family Salmonidae; genus Salvelinus; species Salvelinus fontinalis. Next base: position 354,643 of record NW_026600256.1, read on the forward strand.
TGGACAATACCAAAATAAATGATCTAACGACTCTGCCTCCTCACAGCAGAATCTGCAGAGCTGGGAAGATTGTATGTCCCAGATATATAACATTCTATTAGTTGCAAGAATTTTGTACAGTAATTTAAATTGAAAAATTAGAAGTTTTGAATCCGGCGTTGTTTTGCGTATCAATTCATAAACCATGTGCCATGGAATGGGTACATTGAAAATCTCTTCCCAACTATTTTGCAATTTATATGGCACAGCTGTCAGTTTTTTGGTCCTTAAATGAAATTGGTATATGTTTTTATTTATCACACTTTTCTTTAACCATTTATGTTCTTTAATACAGAGCCGACATACAAGTTCCTTACTTTTTTCCCCTTCTACTTGCCTCTTCCATTTTTGTGGTAATGCTGCAATTAATTGGTTGTAATTTTGGGTAGAGCAGACATTTCCATATGTCTGTGTTAGCTGCATGTGTGACATAACTCCACCAGTCATATTTATGATATCATTCACAAAAATTATAATAAAAATAAAAAAATATTCGAAAAATACTTTTTTTGTTTTTATCAATTAGTATATTTGAATTTAACCACAATATTTGTTGTATTATTTGTTCTGTCTTTTCAGGTGGACTAAAATGAAATTGCAACCAACTTTCTAAGACTTGTTTAAAAAATAAAGATATTTTTTCGAGATTATTTCCTTTACAAACAACCGAAAGTGAGCAAATGTAATCTGAATAAAGGGGAAAAGGCCCTTCTTGAACATAGGATGAGACATTTCTACCAATTTACTAGAGAACCAGTTTGGATTTAAGTATAACTTTTGTATGACTGATGCCTTTAGTGAGAGGTCTAATGCTTTAATATTTAATAATTTCTGCACTCCGAATTCATATTCGTTATATAAATTGGCCCTTTTAATTTGATCTGGCTTGCCGTTCCAAATAAAATTTAATATTTTTTGTTCATATAATTTAAAAAGCAGGTCACTAGGTGTAGGCAAAACCATAAGCAAATAGGTAAACTGTGATATGACTAAAGTTAATCAGGGTGATTTTTCCACAAATAGACAGGTATTTTCCTTTCCATGGTAGCAAGATCTTATCTATTTTTGCTAACTTTCTATAAAAATGTATTGGAGTGAGATCATTTCTTTCTTTTGGGATTTGTCTATCGAGTATGTCCACATCTCCGTCAGACGATTTAATTGGTAAACTACATGGTAATGTAAAATTTGAATTTTTTTGTGATCCAATTCGTAATATGGTACATTTATCATAATTTGGTTTTAATCCAGAGAGGATAGCAAAAGTATCTAGATCCTCTATGAGGCTGTGGAGAGACTCTAGTTGTGGTTTTAAAAGAAAACATGAATCATCAGCGTACAATGACACCTTAGTTTTTAAGCCACGGATTTCTAATCCCTTAATATTATTGTTTGATCTAATCTTAACAGCTAACATTTCGATGGCAATAATAAATAGATATGCCGATAGTGGACAACCTTGTTTTACTCCTCTAGATAGTTTAAAACTTTCTGAGATGTAGCCATTATTTACTATTTTACACCTTGGGTTACTATACATAATTTTAACCCATTTTATAAGAGATTCCACAAAATTGAAATATTCTAGGCATTTATATATAAACTCCAGTCGTACTTTATCAAAAGCCTTTTCAAAATCAGCTATGAAAACCAGGCCTGGTGTCCCCGATATTTCATAGTATTCTATTGTTTCCATTACTTGTCTTATATTATCTCCAATGTATCGTCCATGTAAAAAACCTGTCTGATTAGGATGAATAATATCTGACGATACTTTTTTAATTCTATGTCCCAAGCATTTTGCTAGGATTTTTGCATCACAACACTGAAGTGTAAGATGTCTCCAATTATTTTAATGGACTGGATCTTTATATATACCAGTTGGGTCCTGTTTCAGTAATAATGATATCAGACCTTCTTGTTGCGTGTCCGATAATCTACCATTTATATAGGAGTGGTTAAAACATACTAATAATGGTCCTTTGAGTATATCAAAAAAAGTTTTGTATACTTCCACTGGTATGCCATCCAGCCCTGGAGTTTTCCCATCCTTAAAGGCCCCAATTGCATCAAGCAGTTCCTCCTCTGTAATTAGGCCTTCACATGAGTCTTTCTGTACAGATGTTAATTTTACATTATTATTAGGGAAAAAATCCATACAATTAGTTTCAGTTAGTGGAGATGGAGGAGCCTGAAACGAAAACATATTCTTAAAGTACTTTACTTCCTCTTTCAAAATATTATTTGGTGAATCATGCATGACTCCATCATTTGTAACAAGTTTTAATAAAACATTTTTGGTAGCATTTCTATATTGAAGATTGAAAAATAATTTGGTGCATTTTTCCCCATATTCCATCCAGTTCGCTTTATTTTTATAATATATTACACTGGATCTTTCTTGAATAAGTTCCTCCATTTCTTTTTGTTTTTCCTCAAACTTATTCTGTGCCTCTATGGTACCGTTTTTATTGCTATCTAACTGTACTGTTAGTCCTTCAATTTCCTTTGTTAATATGGACTCTTTTGATCTAAATTGCTTTTGTTTTATAGATGAGTACTGAATTGCATGGCCTCTAAAGGCACACTTAAAAGTGTCCCATACAATACGGGGATCTACTGTACCTATGTTATGTCTGAATGTCAGTTATAAATTCTTCTGTCCTAGTTCTAAACAATTTATCATCTAGTAGGCTTTGATTAAATTTCCAATATCCTCGCCCACGTGGAAATTCTGTAAGAGTAATATATATGCCAATTATGTGAGGATCCGACCGCATTCTGTCCCCTATCAACACTTTTTAAACGTTTGGTGCCAGAATGTGTAGAATGGTATAAGAAAGTAGTCAAGACGACTAGCTTGATTAAGCCTCAGCCATGTATATCTCACTAGGTCAGGGTATTTAAGTCTCCATATATCCACTAATTCCAATATATCCATGACATTCATGATTTCCTTAACTTCTTATGGCTGCAGGGGCAGTATTGAGTAGCTTGGATGAAAGGTGCCCAGAGGTGCCCAGAGTTAACGGCCTGCTCCTCAGTCCCAGTTGCTAATATATGCATAGTATTATTAGTATTGGATAGAAAACACTCTGAAGTTTCTAAAACTGTTTGAATGATGTCTGTGAGTATAACAGAACTCATATGGCAGGCAAAAAACTGTGGAAAAGTGGAAAATCTGAGGTTGGTCGATTTTCAACCCAGCCCCTATTGAATACACAGTGGGATATGGATCTGTTTGCACTTCCTACGGCTTCAACTAGATGTCAACAGTCTGTAGAACCTTGAATGAGGCTTCTACTGTGATGTGGATATAGATGGGGGCTGTTTGAGTCAGTGGTCTGGCAGAGAGCCAGGTCCTGGTCATGCGCATTTCACATGATAGTGACCTGCATTCCATTGCTTCTCTACAGACAAAGGAATTCTCCGGTTGGAACATTATTGAATATTTATGATAACAACATCCTAAAGATTGATTCTATACTTACTTTGACAAGTCTCTTCGACCTGTAATATAACTTTTTGAAGTTTTCGTCTGACGTTCGCCTGGACCTGCACGAGCATTTGTATTTGTGTACTAAACGCGCTAACAAAAGTAGCTACTTGGACATAAATAATGGACATTATCGAACAAAACAAACAGTTATTGTGGAACTAGAATTCCTGGGAGTGCATTCTGTGCATTCTGATGAAGATCATCAAAGGTAAGGGAATATTTATATTGTTATTTTTGATTTCTGTTGAATCCAACATGGGAGATTAAAAAAAAAAATTCTGAGCACCGTCTCAGATTATTGCATGGTTTGCTTTTTCCATAAAGTTTTTTTGAAATCTGACACAGGGGTTACATTAAGAACAAGTGTATCTTTAATTTTATGTAAAACATGTATCTTTCATCAAAGTTTATGATGGGTATTTATGTTATTTGACGTGGCTCTCAGCAATTTTTCTGGATATTTTGGAGGCATTTCTGAACATGGCGCCAATGTAAACTGAGGTTTTTGGATATAAATATTAACTTTATCGAACAAAACATATATGTATTGTGTAACATGAAGTCCTATGAGTGTCATCTGATGAAGATCATCAAAGGTTAGTGATTCATTTTATCTCTATTTCTGCTTTTTGTGACTCCTGTCTTAGGCTGGAAAAATGGCTGTGTTTTTCTGTGATTTTGCGGTGACCTAACATAATCGTTTGTGATGCTTTCGCTGTAAAGCCTTTTGAAATCGTACACTTTGGTGGGATTAACAAAAAGATTACCTTTAAAATGGTATAAGATACATGTATGTTTGAGGAATTTTAATTATGAGATGTCTGTTTGAATTTGGCGCCCTGCACTTTCACTGGCTGTTGTCATATTATCCCGTTAACGGGATTGCAGCCATAAGAGGTTTTAAGTGCCTCAGGGTGATGTTTGTAGTGTAATTTCCTTTCCGGTCCATAGAGGTATTTAAGACCGTATTAAAATCTCCCACCATAATAATAGAGTCTAGTGTTGCTTGTAGAGTTGATAAATTCTTATATATATTTTCAAAGAAGCTTGGATCATCATTATTCGGACCGTATAGGTTAATAAGCCATATCTGTTTATTGTCCAATAACATATTTAAAATAATCCATCTACATTGAGGATCTGTTTGGAAAATTTGCACATTTGGATCAAAATGATTGTTAATTAAAACCATCACCCCTTTTGAATTTCTTTGCCCATGGGAGAAATATATTTTGCCCCCCCAGTTCTTTTTCCACAAAACTTCATCTAAAACTGTTGAATGGGTTTCCTGTAACAATAGATATTTTATTCCTTCTCTTTTAGCCAGGTAAATACTGATTGTCTTTTATTATTATCTGCTAGGCCATTACAATTGTAACTGGCTATACTTATTTCACCACTTACCATAATGAGACACAACTTTCAATTATTTTTATCAAAATATATGTTTGTAAACGTACCATTAAAAAGACACACACACACACACACACACACACACACACACACACACACACACACACACACACACACACACACACACACACACACACACACACACACACACACACACACACACACACACACACACACACACACAGGCGGACGTGCGGGCAGACACTCACAAACCAGCTGGGCATCAGCACGTCGACCAGGGAGGCTGAACATCCGTACTCTGTTTTACCACATTGTTACTCACTGTAACAATTTGGCCAAACAATTACAGTGTTACTGCCTCTAATTTCATAGGGCCCACTCACCATATGGATGTTTGGCCCAGTTTTGCAGCGTCAGATCTCAGGGGTCGGTGGTTGGGGAGGGGGCATCTTTACGGGACAATAAATCAGACAAGACCTGATGATTTATACATATCAATGGAGTTTGATATAGTCAATGGAGTTTGTTATAGTCAATGGAGTTTGTTATAGTCAATGGAGTTTGTTATAGTCAATGGAGTTTGTTATAGTCAATGGAGTTTGTTAGAGTCAATGGAGTTTGTTATAGTCAATGGAGTTTGTTAGAGTCAATGGAGTTTGTTATAGTCAATGGAGTTTGTTATAGTCAATGGAGTTTGTTATAGTCAATAGAGTTTGTTATAGTCAGTGGAGTTTGTTATAGTCAATGGAGTTTGTTATAGTCAATTGAGTTTATTATAGTCAATGGAGTTTGTTATAGTCAATGGAGTTTGTTATAGTCAATTGAGTTTGTTATAGTCAATGGAGTTTGTTATAGTCAATGGAGTTTGTTATAGTCAATATCAATCAATCAATTTTATTTTATATAGCCCTTCGTACATCAGATAATATCTCGAAGTGCTGTACAGAAACCCAGCCTAAAACCCCAAACAGCTAGAATGCAGGTGTAGAAGCACGGTGGCTAGGAAAAACTCCCTAGAAAGGCCAAAACCTAGGAAGAAACCTAGAGAGGAACCAGGCTATGAGGGGTGGCCAGTCCTCTTCTGGCTGTGCCGGGTGGAGATTATAACAGAACTATGCCAAGATGTTCAAAAATGTTCATAAGTGACAAGCATGGTCAAATAATAATCATGAATAATTTTCAGTTGGCTTTTCATAGCTGATCATTAAGAGTTGAAAAACAACAGGTCTGGGACAGGTGGCGGTTCCATAACCGCAGGCAGAACAGCTGAAACTGGAATAGCAGCAAGGCCAGGCGGACTGGGGACAGCAAGGAGTCACCACGGGCGGCAGTCCCGACGCATGGTCCAAGGGCCCAGGTCCTCCGAGAGAAAGAAAGAGAGAAGGAGAAAATTAGAGAGAGCCAAGATTTTCAAAATGTTCATAAATGACAAGCATGGTCAAATAATAATCAGGAATAAATCTCAGTTGGCTTTTCATAGCCGATCATTAAGAGTTGAAAACAGCAGGTCTGGGACAGGTAGTGGTTCCATAACCGCAGGCAGAAGAGTTGAAACTGGAATAGCAGCAAGGCCAGGCGGACTGGGGGCAGCAAGGAGTCACCACGGCCGGTAGTCCCGACGTATGGTCCTAGGGCTCAGGTCCTCCGAGAGAAAGAGAGAAGGAGAAAATTAGAGAGAGCCAAGATTTTCAAAATGTTCATAAATGACAAGCATGGTCAAATAATAATCAGGAATAAATCTCAGTTGGCTTTTCATAGCCGATCATTAAGAGTTGAAAACAGCAGGTCTGGGACAGGTAGGGGTTTCGTAACCGCAGGCAGAAACAGTTGAAACTGGAATAGCAGCAAGGCCGGGCGGACTGGGGACAGCAAGGTGTCAGCATGCCCGGTAGTCCTGACGTATGGTCCTAGGGCTCAGGTTCTCAGAGAGAAAGAGAGAACGAGAGAATTAGAGAGAGCATACTTAAATTCACACAGGACACTGGATAAGACAGGAGAAGTACTCCAGGTATAACCAACTGACCCTAGCCCCCCTACACATAAACTACTGCAGCATAAATACTGGAGGCTGAGACAGGAGCGGTCAGGAGACACTGTGGCCCCATCCGAAGAAACCCCCGGACAGGGCCAAACAGGAAGGATATAGAGTTATAGAGGATATAGAGTTTGTTATAGTCAATTGAGTTTGTTATAGTCAGTGGAGTTTGTTATAGTCAATGGAGTTTGTTATAGTCAATGGAGTTTGTTATAGTCAATGGAGTTTGTTATAGTCAATGGAGTTTGTTATAGTCAGTGGAGTTTGTTATAGTCAATAGAGTTTGTTATAGTCATTGGAGTTTGTTATAGTCAATGGAGTTTGTTATAGTCAATGGAGTTTGTTATAGTCAATGGAGTTTGTTATAGTCAATGGAGTTTGTTATAGTCAGTGGAGTTTGTTATAGTCAATGGAGTTTGTTATAGTCCGTGGAGTTTATTGCTGCATTTATGTGCTACTTGGAGTTATGACGTGTTCAGGCACATTGTTTGTGGCAGTGTTCTTAGTCTAGAGTTCAGATTTCCAATAGTTCTGATAGAGAACCAACTGGCAAGTGTCTTCATCTCAGCGTCAATCTCTCCCAGACCACTATAGTCCCTGGGCCCAAGAAAGCGAAAGTAACCTGCCTAAATGATTACCGCCCCGTAGCATTCACGTTGGTATCCACAAAGTACTTTGAAAGGCTGGTCATGGCTCACATTTATACTATTATGCCGAAATCCTGGACCCACTCCAATTCGCATACCGCCCCAGCAGATCCACAGATGACACAATCTCAATCACACTTCACACTGTCCTTTCCCACCTGGACAAAAGGGACACCTACGTGAGAATGCTGTTCATTGACAACAGCTCAGCGTTCAACACCATATTGCCCACAAAGCTCATCACTAAGCTAAGGACCCTGGGACTAAACACCTTCCTCTGCAACAGGATCCTGGACTTCCTGATGGGCCGCCTCCAGGTGGTAAGGGTAGGCAACAACACATCTGCCACGCTGATCCTCAACACCGGGGCCCCTCAGAGGTGCATGCTTAGTGGGGACTGTACTCCCTGTTCACCCACGACTGCGTCGCCAAGCACGACTCCAACACCATCATTAAGTTTGCTGACGACATAACAGTGGTAGGCCTGATCACCGACAATGATGAGACAGCCTATAGGGAGGAGGTCAGAGATCTGACAATGATGAGACAGCCTATAGGGAGGAGGTCAGAGACCTGACAATGATGAGACAGCCTATAGGGAGGAGGTCAGAGACCTGGCAATGATGAGACAGCCTATAGGGAGGAGGTCAGAGACCTGGCAATGATGAGACAGCCTATAGGGAGGAGGTCAGAGACCTGGCAATGATGAGACAGCCTATAGGGAGGAGGTCAGAGACCTGACAACGATGAGACAGCCTATAGGGAGGAGGTCAGAGACCTGGCCGTGTGGTGCCAGGACAACAACTGCTCCCTCGATGTGAGCAAGACAAAGGAGTTGATCGTGGACTTCAGGAAAAGGAGGGCCGAACAGGCCCCCGTTAACAATGACGGGACTGTAGTGGAGCGGGTCAAGAGTTTCAAATTCCTTGGTGTCCACATCACCAACGAACGATCATCGTCCAAACACACCAAGACAGTCGTGAAGAGGGCACGACAACACTTTTTCCCCCTCAGGAGACCAAAAAGATTTGGCTTGGGTCCCCAGATCCTTAAAAAGTTCTACAGCTGCACCATTGAGAGCATCCTGACCGGTTGCATCATCGCCTGGTATGGCAACTGCTCAGCATCTGACCGTAAGGTGCTACAGAGGGTAGTGCGTACGGCCCAGTACATCACTGGGGCCAAGCTTCCTGACATCCAGGACCTATATACTAGGCCGTGTCAGAGAAAGGCCCTACTCATCCATATATTTATATGTATATATTCTTATTTCATTCCTTTACTTAGATTTGTGTGTATTAGGTAGTTGTTGTGGAATTGTTAGATTAAGTGTTAGATATTGCTGCACTGTCTGAGCTAGAAGCATAAGCATTTCGCTACACTCGCAATAACATCTGCTAACCATGTGTATGTGACCAATACAATTTGATTTGATTAGAAAATTGTCAAAAACTCTAGTCACCCAAGTCATAGACTGTTCTCTTTGCTACTGCACAGCAAGTAGTACTGGAGTGCCAAGTCTAGGTCCAAAAGACTCCTTAACAGCTTCTACTCCCAAGCCACAAGACAATGAATCAAATGGTCACCCGGACTATTTACATTGACCTCCCCCCGGCTTTGTTTTTACACTGCTGCTACTCGCTGTTTATTATCTATGCATATTCACTTTACCAAATGATCTGCACTAACCTGGACCCCCGCACATTGACTCTGCACAGGTACCCCCTGTATATAGTGTGAATTTATAGAGTGTGACATTGACAGAGGATTTGTGAAGCATTTATGTAGTGATTATGAAACATTTATGTATGCTATATAAAGCCTTTATAAGTTCTATTTAATATTTTATAATAACCCCTGTCCTTTTTTCAGACTCTTCACAATTTTCCCATGTCTCAAATACAAATATGGATGCATTTTGCACATGATAATGAACAGTCTCTGTCTTTCTGTGAAATACAATTCCCACAAGTCCACACAGACCACATCTAACCCAAATCTATCCCAGTTGACAACTTCCTCACCGCCAGCGACTCCTGAGTGACAATGTCCACGTCTTGGTTGTTTCTCCTCACTCCTCAGTCCCGAATGGCACCCTGCACCCTATATAACGCATTACTGGTCAACAGTAGCGCATCAGCTAGGGAATAGGGGGCCATTTGCGACACAGCCAGGTTCTGATTCAATAGACGTGGACATTGTCACTCAGGAGTCGCTGGCGGTGAGGAAGTTGTCAACTGGGATATATTTGGGTTAGATGTGGTCTGTGTGGACTTGTGGGAATTGTATTTCACAGAAAGACAGAGACAGTTCATTATCATGTGCAAAATGCATCCATATTTGTATTTGAGACATGGGAAAATTGTGAAGAGTCTGAAAAAAGGACAGGGGTTATTATAAAATATTAAATAGAACTTATAAAGGCTTTATATAGCATACATAAATGTTTCATAATCACTACATAAATGCTTCACAAATCCTCTGCCAATGTCACACTCTATAGATTGTGTATAAACGGTGACATAACCATTCCCAATGTAGGATGAATTGCTAAATGTGACATAACGCACTATGTATGTTTTTCTTTACACCATTTCTAGAGTAGACATACGCTGATAGATGATCTGTGAAGCATTTATGTCGTGCTTATGAATCCTTTATGTAGGCTATATAAAGCATTTCTAAATTGTGTCAACGAAATTCAATTCAATGTATGTTTCTTTACAGAAGGCATTAATGTATCCTTGGAATATTTGTGATGTGACCTTAGGTCATAACCGTACGGAAATCGTGATGGAATGTTATGGAATCTTCTGGGAATATTGTAAGTAACTGAGTGGATTTTCATAATTGAAGTCTGTAGCGCTCAAATGGGATTTGATGTTCTTCTGATGCTAAGCTCTTGGAAGAACTCAAAGTCTTGAAAAGAGAGAACAACCTTTTCTAACTGACAAACAGGCCGTCAAGCTTTCCAGCCTTCAAATAATACAATGTCTAAAGCCTGCAATAGATACCCACGTCATAATCTGTCTGACACACACACACGCACACGCACACTCACGTGTACGCGCACACACACACGCGCACACACACACACACTAGCTGATACAATGTGTCCTTGCCAATAAATTACAGAAATCAGTAGCCTAAATGCTACTTAATCTTCCCTTTGACGCAGGTCAGGAGTCTGTTAGTACACCAGAGAGACTACCCTCTCTGACGGGTGGATTTAGAGAGACTACCCTCTCTGAATGGTGGATTTAGAGAGACTACCCTCTCTGACTGGTGGATTTAGAGAGACTACCCTCTCTGACTGGTGGATTTAGAGAGACTACCCTCTCTGACTGGTGGATTTAGAGAGACTACCCTCTCTGACTGGTGGATTTAGAGAGACTACCCTCTCTGACTGGTGGATTTAGAGAGACTACCCTCTCTGACTGGTGGATTTAGAGAGACTACCCTCTCTGACTGGTGGATTTAGAGAGACTACCCTCTCTGACTGGTGGATTTAGAGAGACTACCCTCTCTGACTGGTGGATTTAGAGAGACTACCCTCTCTGACTGGTGGATTTAGAGAGACTACCCTCTCTGACTGGTGGATTTAGAGAGACTACCCTCTCTGACGGGTGGATTTAGAGAGACTACCCTCTCTGAATGGTGGATTTAGAGAGACTACACTCTCTGACTGGTGGATTTAGAGAGACTACCCTCTCTGACTGATGGATTTAGAGAGACTTCCCTCTCCGACTGATGGATTTAGAGAGACTACCCAATCTGACGGGTGGTTTTAGAGAGACTACCCTCTCTGACTGGTGGATTTAGAGAGACTACCCTCTCTGACTGGTGGATTTAGAGAGACTACCCTCTCTGACTGGTGGATTTAGAGAGACTACCCTCTCTGACTGGTGGATTTAGAGAGACTACCCTCTCTGACTGGTGGATTTAGAGCGACTACCCTCTCTGACTGATGGATTTAGAGAGACTACCCTCTCTGACTGATGGATTTAGAGAGACTACCCTCTCTGACTGGTGGATTTAGAGAGACTACCTTCTCTGTATGGTAGATTTAGAGAGACTACCCTCTCTGACTGGTGGATTTAGAGAGACTACCCTCTCTGACTGGTGGATTTAGAGATACTACCCTCTCTGACTGGTGGATTTAGAGATACTACCCTCTCTGACTGGTGGATTCAGAGAGACTACCCTCTCTGACTGGTGGATTTAGAGAGACTACCCTCTCTGACTGGTGGATTTAGAGAGACTACCCTCTCTGACTGATGGATTTAGAGAGACTACCCTCTCTGACTGATGGATTTAGAGAGACTACCCTCTCTGACTGGTGGATTTAGAGATACTACCCTCTCTGACTGATGGATTTAGAGACCCTACCCTCTCTGACTGGTGGATTTAGAGCGACTACCCTCTCTGACTGATGGATTTAGAGAGACTACCCTCTCTGACTGATGGATTTAGAGAGACTACCCTCTCTGACTGGTGGATTTAGAGATACTACCCTCTCTGACTGGTGGATTTAGAGAGACTACCCTCTCTCTATGGTGGATTAAGAGAGACTACCCTCTCTGACTGATGGATTTAGAGAGACTACCCTCTCTGACTGATGGATTTAGAGAGACTACCCTCTCTGACTGATGGATTTAGAGAGACTACCCTCTCTGACTGATGGATTTAGAGAGACTACCCTCTCTGACTGATGGATTTAGAGAGACTACCCTCTCTGACTGGTGGATTTAGAGAGACTACCCTCTCTGTATGGTGGATTAAGAGGGCCTGAGGGTGTATAAGTGTTGAACATAAACCACTAGCTAATGCATCTTATTGTCAGCCGGCTGGCCAGGCCCGTTGATACTTGTAAACTCTGTTACAGCAGTGTGCATAGAGACTACTCAGGAGAACCACACACACACACACACACACACACACACACACACACACACACACACACACACACACACACACACACACACACACACACACACACACACACACACACACACACACACACACACACACACACACACACACACACACACACACACACACACACACACACACACACACACACACACACACGGAGTTTGTTGAGCCACTTCAGGGAGAAGAAACCTAAAACCCTGAATCTACTCAGCTTAATTACCTACAACTGAGGAGTTCATGCACTCTTTCCTTTTCACCATCCACTATAGTACTCCCCCCCAGAACCAAATCTAGCATCCACTAGCTAGCTAGCTATGAGACTAGGCTAAAGGTAGCAGGAGCTGAGCTGAGCACCGTATTCCATTTCTAGTGAACTTCTTTTGACCAGGGCCCATAGGTAGAAAGTAGTGTACTATATAGACAATAGGGTGCCATTTGGGACGTACGCCATGAAAAAGGCATTAAAAAGTCATTTTTCCTCTAATCTCTGGCACCGTTACCCAAATAGAAACCTCTTCTGAAGGACCAGGATGTCCCAGGGAACGAGGGGAAGGCTTTGATTTATTTATTGAGTTCTACTCTCTATTGCCAACAGATGTTCAGTATTGTAGTCGTGTAGTGCCTGCGATGTTGTACTAAACCCTCCCTGCCATTAATTGGTTCAGAATGGTCTGGACCCACTCAGCGAGTCCCACAGAGACATTTCAAGAAAATCATGTTTCTAAAGTATTAGCGAACATAAATCTGAACTGGTGAATGTTGGTTGTGATGAAGCACAAACTGATCGGTATGATTTATGATTCAGGGGACATAGAGGATGTCTGAGCTTTCCATAGATTTTACTGATCAACTAGGGTATTTCTTTTTACCCACTTTTTCTCCCCAATTTCATGACACCCAATTGTGATCTAATTACGATCTTGTCTCATCGTTGCAAGGCTCGGGAGGGGTAAAGGTCGAGTCATGCGTCCTCCGAAACATGACCCGCCAAACCACGCTTCTTAAGACCTGTCCGCTTAACCCGGAAGCCAGCCGCACCAATGTGTCAGAGGAAACACCATACAACTGGCCACACGATTCAGCGTGCATGCGCCCAGCCCGCCACAAGGAGTCGCTAGAGCACGATGGGACAAGGACATCCCGGCCGGCCAAATCCTCCCCTAACCCGGACGACCCTGGGCCAATTGTGCGCTGCCTCATGGGTCTCCCGGTCGCGGCCAGCTGCGACAGAGCCTGGGATCGAACCCGGGTCTGTAGTGATGCCTCTAGCACTGCGATGTAGTGCCTTAGATCGCTGTGCCACTCGGGAGGCATATTGAGGTTTTCTTAAAACAGCCACACATGGTCTCTCATTTCTTCAGCAAGAGTAGGTTATGATTCAACTGCTCAGTCGATGCAGCGGACGGCAGGGGTGTGGTGCTGCTGGAGCACACCGGAGCACAACGGAGCACCACTTCTCACAATGGTGCTGGTTTAGTAAAGTTAGATCAAGGCTGAACCAATGTTTTGGAAGATCACAATGATAGTATAACCTTAATGTTACACACAAAAGAAAACCACCTAATTTCTTATGAGATTTTACAATGGTTAGTTGAATAATCCCAAAAGATTATAATGTGGCCACAACTCAACAGCGCACGAGGCAGAACGTGCTTTGATTGAAACAGAATACAGGACGGATACAGTGCATTCTAAAAGTATTCAGACCCTTTGATATTTTCTACATTTTGTTATGTTACCGCCATATTCTAAAATGGATTAATACATTTTTTACTCATCAATCTACACACAATACCCCATAATGACGACGCAAAAACAGGTTTTTCGACATTTTTGCGAATGTAAAAAATAAAAAAACAGAAACGCCTTACTTACATAAGTATTCAGACCCTTTGCTATAAGACTCAAAATTGAGCTCAGTTGCATCCTGTTTCCATAGATCATCTTTGATATTTTTTAGACAACTTGATTGGAGTCCACCCGTGGTAAATTCAATTAATTGGACATGATTTGGAAATTCACACACCGGTCTATATAAGGTCCTACAGTTGACAGTGCCTGTCAGCATAAAACCAAGCCATGAGGTCGAAGGAGGATCTGGGGAAGGGCACCAAAACATTTCTGCAGCATTGAAGGTCCCCAATAACACAGTGGCCTCTTCCTTCTTAAATGGAATAAGTTTGGAACAACCAAGACTCTTCCTTGAGCTGGCCCCCGGGCCAAACTGAGCAATCGGGGAGGGGGAAGGGCCTTGGTCAGGGAAGTGACCAAGAATCCGATGGTCAGTCTGACAGAGCGGGCGGGTGTTAAGGTACGCGGTTTGGCGGGTCATGTTTCGGAGGATGCATGACTCAACCTTAGCCTCTCCCGAGCAGCGATGAGACAAGATTGTAATTGAAATTGAGAGAAAAATACAAAACAAAGGCACCTAAAGGACTCTCAGACCATGAGAAACAAGAGTCTGTGGTCTGATAAAACCAAGATTAAACTCTTGGCCTGAATGCCAAATGTCATTTCTGGAGGAAACTTGGCACCATCCCTACGGTGAAGCATGGTGGTGTCAGCATCATGCTGTGGGGATGTTTTTCAGCGGCAGGGACTGGGAGACTAGTCAGGATCGAGGGAAAGACGAACGGGGCAAAGTACAGAGAGATCCTTGATGAAAACCTGCTCCAGAGCTCTCAAGAGCTCAGACTGGGGCGAAGATTCACCTTCCAACAGGACAACAACCCTAAGCACACAGCCAAGACAACGTTGGAGTGGCTTCGGGACAAGTCTCTGATTGTCCTTGAGTGGCCCTGCCAGAGCCTGGACTTGAACCCGATCGAACATCTCTGGAGAGACCTGAAAATAGCTGTACAGCGATGCTCCCCATCTAACCTGACAGAGCTTGAGGGGATCTGCAGAGAAGAATGGGAGAAACTCTACAAATACAGGTGTGCCAAGCTTGTAGCGTCATACCCAAGAACACTCAAGGCTGTAATTTCTGCCAAAGGTGCTTCAACAAAGTACTGAGTAAAGGGTCTAAATACTTATGTAAATGTGATGTTTCAGGATTTTTTTATTCTAATAAATTTGCTAAAATTTGTAAAAAAATATTTTTGCTTTGTCATGCTTTGTCATCCAGCTCATTTAATCTCCACCATTATGTCGCTGAGTTTTCATAATGCTACAACAAATGTACATTATCCTAGGGGCATTGGACGACACAATGTAAGTAGCCTAATTTATGTCCCTCTTACTGCCCTGAATGCCTCTGCTGGTCCTACAGCTAATGTACGCAGTAATCATGTGCCTATGAAGCAGAGTAATAGTGTTAGCACTGAGTTGGTTGAGCCCTAGTAGGAAATCCACTGTGTGCAGCTCAGCCTGCACTAATAGCATCCCAGAAAAGTGTTAAAAATAAAATAGCCCATGCTCAAAATAGCCCATGTTAACATATGTAGCTGAAGAAACAAGGTTCATGAAATTAATAATTTGCTAGTAACAGATGACATTCATATTCTGACAATCTCTGAAACTCACTTAGATAATACCTTTGATAATACAGTGGTAGCAATATATGGTTATAAAGATACAAAAATGCCAAAGGTGGAGTTGTGGCTGTTTATATTCAGAACCACATTCCTGTAAAGCTTAGAGAGGATCTCATGTTAAATACTGTTTAAATAATATGGCTACAGGTTCATCTGCCTCAACTAAAGCCCATTCTGGTGGGAAGCTGCTGTAGACCACCAAGAGCTAACAGTCCGTAGCTGGATAACATGTGTGAAATGCTTGATAATGTATGTGAGATGAATAGAGATGTATACTTTCTGGGTGATTTAACTATCGACTGGCTTTCATCAGACTGCCCAGTCAAGAGAAAGCTTCAAACTATAACTAGCGCCTGCAACCTGGTTCAGGTTATCAATCAACCTACCAGGGTAGTTACAAACAGTACAGGAATCAAATCATCAACATGTATTGATCATAACTCTACGAATGCTGCATTTTTTTATTTTTTTAAAGCAGTATCCAAATCCATCGGATGTAGTGATCACAATATAGTAGCCATATCTAGGAAAGTTCCAAAGGCTGGGCCTAATATTGTGTATAAGAGGTCATACAATAAGTTTTGTAGTGATTCCTATGTTGTTGATGTGAAGAATATTTGTTGATCTATGGTGTGTAATGAAGAGCAACCAGACGTTGCACTTGACACATTTATGAAATTGCTTATCCCAGTTACTAATAAGCAGCACCCATTAAGAAAATGACTGTAGAAACTGTTATACCCCTGTGGTTTGATGAGGAATTGAAAAATGGTTGAGAGAGATGAGGCAAACGAGATGGCAAATAGGTCTGGCTGTACAACCGATTGGCAAACATACTGCAAATTGAGAAATCATGTGACTAAACTGAATAAAAAGAAGATGGAACTATACTATGAAACAAAGATAAATGACATAAAGAATGAGAGTAAAAAGCTTTGGAGCACCTTAAATTAATTTTTGGGCAAAAAGGCAAACTCAGCTCCATCATTTATTGAATCAGATGGCTCATTCATCACAAAACCCACTGATATTGCAAACTACTTTAATAATTTTTTAATTGGCAAGATTAGCAAATTTAGGCATGACATGCCAGCAACAAACACTGACACTACACATCCAAGTATATCCGACCAAATTAAGAAAGACAAGCATTGTAACTTTGAATTCGGTAAAGTAAGCGTGGAAGAGGTGAAAAAATGATTGTTGTCTCTCAACAACGACAAGCCACCTGGGTCTGACAACTTGAATGGAAAATTACTGAGGATAATAGCGGACGATATTACCACTCCTATTTGCCATACTTTTAATTTAAGCCAACTAAAAAGTGTGTGCCCTCAGGCCTGGAGGGAATCAAAAGTTATTCCCCTACCTAGGAATAGTAAAGCCCCCTTAACTGGCTCAAATAGCCGACCAATCAGCCTGTTACCAACCTTAAGTAAACTTTTGGAGAAAAAATCTGTATGAGCAGATACAATGTTAATTTACAGTAAAGAAATTGACAACAGACTTTCAGCACACTTATAGAGAAGGACATTCAACAAGCACAGCACTTACACAAATTACCGATGATTGGCCGAGAGAAATTGATGATAAAAAGATTGTGGGGGCTGTTTTGTTAGACTTCAGTGCGGCTTTTGACATTAAATCAAATCAAATCAAGTTTATTTTATATAGCCCTTCGTACATCAGCTAATATCTCGAAGTGCTGTACAGAAACCCAGCCTAAAACCCCAAACAGCAAGCAATGCAGGTGTAGAAGCACTATAGATCATTGTCTGTTGCTGGAAAAAGATATAGAACAGGTAAGAAGAAAGAAAAAAGGAATTCCCCAGGGCAGCTGTCTAGGCCCCTTACTTCTTTTCAATCTTTACTAACGACATGCCACTGTGTCCATCTATGCGGATGACTCAACACTATACACGTCAGCTACCACAGCGACTGAAATGACAGCAACACTTAACAAAGAGCTGCAGTTAGTTTCAGAAGGAGTGGCAAGGAGTATGTTAGTCCTAAGTATTTTAAAAGCTAAAAGCATTGTATTTGGGACAAATCATTCACTAAACCCTAAACCTCAACTAAATCTTGTAATGAATAATGTGGAAATTGAGCAAGTTGAGGAGACTAAACTGCTTGGAGTAACCCTGGATTGTAAACTGTCATGGTCAAAATATATTGATACAACAGTAGCTAGGATGGGGAGAAGTCTGTCTACTATAAAGCGCTGCTATGCATTCTTAACAGCACTGTCAACAAGGCAGGTCCTACAGGCCCTAGTTATGTTGCATCTGGACTACTGTTCAGTCGTGTGGTCAGGTGCCACAAATAGGAAAATTGCAATTGGCTCAGAACAGGGCAGCACGGCTGGCCCTTTGATGTACACAGAGCACTAACATTAATGATATGCATGTTAATCTCTCCTGGCTCAAAGCGGAGTATTTGTGGGAGGTATTTGTGAGAGATGTTGAATGCACCGAGCTGTCTGTTTGAACTACTGGCACACAGCTCGGTCACCCATGCACACCCCACAAGACATGCCGCCAGAGGTCTCTTCACAGTCTCCAAGTCCAGAACAGACTATGGGAGGCTCACAGTACGACATAGACCCATGACTACATGGAACTCTATTCCACATCAAGTAACACATGCCAGCAGTAAAACTAGATTTAAAAAACAGCTAATGGGAATCCATATTAAATACAAATACCCCCAAGCCATAAGACTGCTGAACAATGAATCAAATGGCCCCCCGGACTATTTACACTGACACCCCTTTGTTTTTACACTGCTGCTACTTGCTGTTTATTATCTCTGCATGGGCACTTTACCCCGACCTACATGTACACATTACCTGACTAACCTGTACCCTGACCTACATGTACACATTACCTTGACTAACCTGTACCCCGACCTACATGTACACATTACCTTGACTAACCTGTACCCCGACCTACATGTACACATTACATTGACTAACCTGTACCCCGACCTACATGTACACATTACCTTGACTAACCTGTACCCCGACCTACATGTACACATTACCTTGACTAACCTGTACCCCGACCTACATGTACACATTACCTCGACTAACCTGTACCCTGACCTACATGTACACATTACCTTGACTAACCTGTACCCCGACCTACATGTACACATTACCTCGACTAACCTGTACCCCGACCTACATGTACACATTACCTCGACTAACCTGTACCCCGACCTACACGTACACATTACCTCGACTAACCTGTACCCCGACCTACATGTACACATTACCTTGACTAACCTGTACCCCGACCTACATGTACACATTACCTTGACTAACCTGTACCCCGACCTACATGTACACATTACCTCGACTAACCTGTACCCCGACCTACATGTACACATTACCTTGACTAACCTGTACCCCGACCTACATGTACACATTACCTTGACTAACCTGTACCCCGACCTACATGTACACATTACCTTGACTAACCTGTACCCCGACCTACATGTACACATTACCTTGACTAACCTGTACCCTGACCTACATGTACACATTACCTCGACTAACCTGTACCCCGACCTACATGTACACATTACCTTGACTAACCTGTACCCCGACCTACATGTACACATTACCTTGACTAACCTGTACCCCGACCTACATGTACACATTACCTTGACTAACCTGTACCCCGAAATACATGTACACATTACCTCGACTAACCTGTACCCCGACCTACATGTACACATTACCTCGACTAACCTGTACCCCGACCTACATGTACACATTACCTTGACTAACCTGTACCCCGACCTACATGTACACATTACCTTGACTAACCTGTACCCCGACCTACATGTACACATTACCTCGACTAACCTGTACCCTGACCTACATGTACACATTACCTTGACTAACCTGTACCCCGACCTACATGTACACATTACCTTGACTAACCTGTACCCCGACCTACATGTACACATTACCTCGACTAACCTGTACCCCGACCTACATGTACACATTACCTTGACTAACCTGTACCCCGACCTACATGTACACATTACCTCGACAAACCTGTACCCCCGCACGTCAACTCGGCACCGGTACCCCCTGTATATGGCCTCGTTATTGTTATGTAAGAGGCAGAGGAGGAAAGAGAAGAAAAGAGGAGGGAGGAGGAGGAAGGAGAAGGAAGAGGAAGGAAAGAGGAGGAGAGAGGAGAGAGGAGGAGAGAGGAGGGAGGAGAGAGGAGGAGGAGGAGAGAGGAGGAGAGAGGAGGGAGGAGGAGGAAAGAGGAGGATGGAGGAGGCGGAGGAGGGAGGGATGAGGGAGGAGGAGGAATGAGGAGGAGGGAGGAGTAGAAAAGAGGAGGAAAGAGGAGAGAGGAGGAGGAAAGAGAAGGAGAGAAGAGGGAGGAGGAGGAAGGAGAAGGAAAGAGGAGGAGAGAGGAGGGAGGAGGAGAGAGGAGGAAAGAGAAGGAGGGAGGAGGAAAGAGAAGGAGAGAGAAGGAGAGAGAAGGGAGGAGGAGGAAGGAAAGAGGAGGGAGGAAGGAAAGAGGAGGGAGGAGGAAAGAGGAGGGAGGAGGAAAGAGGAGGAGAGAGGAGGAGAGAGAAGGGAGGAGGAGGAAGGAGGAGGGAGGAGGAGAGGAGGAGGAGGAGGAGGAGGAGGAGGAGGAGGAGGAGGAGGAGGAGGAGGAGGAGGAGGAGGAGGAGGAGAGAGGAGGAGAGAGGAGGGAGGAGGAAGAAAGAGGAGGAAAGAGGAGAGAGGAGGAGGAAAGAGAAGGAGAGAGGAGGGAGGAGAAGGAAAGAGGAGGAGAGAGGAGGGAGGAGGAGAGAGGAGGAAAGAGAAGGAAAGAGAAGGAGAGAGGAGCGAGGAGGAGGAAAGAGAAGAAGAGATGAGGGAGGAGGAGGAAGGTGGAGAAGAAGGAAGGGAAATAGGAAGGCTAGCGCCAAACAGAGTCTTCCAGTCTGACCGCGGGTCGACTGACCCAAGCAGACCCACACACACACACATACACACACACGCAGGAGGTTAGGGGAGAGAGAAGTAGTTGGGTTTGGTTGAGGAGGTTTGAGGAGGGGTGAGTTAGGGTGAGGCGACAGTTCATCATAGGCCTCCCGAGTTAGGGTGAGTTGTGGTGAGAAGGGGTGAGGAGACAGTTCATCATAGGCCTCCCGAGTTAGGGTGAGTTGTGGTGAGAAGGGGTGAGGAGACAGTTCATCATAGGCCTCCTGAGTTAGGGGGAGTTAGGGTGAGAAGGGGTGAGGAAACAGTTCATCATAGGCCTCCTGAGTTAGGGTTACAGCAGAGGAGAGGTCATTTTGTTAGGAGTGAGGAGACAGAGACTGTGGAGGGTGTACCTGTGGAGGGTGTACGTAGGCTATGTATTCTCCTAACTAGCTTCTACGTAGCTTCACAGCAGGACACAGCAGCAGTCTGGAGACCTGGGAGACCAGGGGAGAATCAACAATAAATCACTAGTCTCACCTTCAGGATTAAACAGCAGCAGTCTGGAGACCTGAGAGACCAGGGGAGAATCAACAGTAAATCACTAGTCTCACCTTCAGGATTAAACAGCAGCAGTCTGGAGACCTGGGAGACCAGGGGAGAATCAACAGTAAATCACTAGTCTCACCTTCAGGATTAAACAGCTACAGTCTGGAGACCTGAGAGACCAGGGGAGAATCAACAGTAAATCACTAGTCTCACCTTCAGGATTAAACAGCAGCAGTCTGGAGACCTGGGAGACCAGGGGAGAATCAACAGTAAATCACTAGTCTCACCTTCAGGATTAAACAGCAGCAGTCTGGAGACCTGGGAGACCAGGGGAGAATCAACAGTAAATCACTAGTCTCACCTTCAGGATTAAACAGCAGCAGTCTGGAGACCTGGGAGACCAGGGGAGAATCAACAGTAAATCACTAGTCTCACCTTCAGGATTAAACAGCAGCAGTCTGGAGACCTGGGAGACCAGGGGAGAATCAACAGTAAATCACTAGTCTCACCTTCAGGATTAAACAGCAGCAGTCTGGAGACCTGGGAGACCAGGGGAGAATCAACAGTAAATCACTAGTCTCACCTTCAGGATTAAACAGCTACAGTCTGGAGACCTGGGAGACCAGGGGAGAATCAACAGTAAATCACTAGTCTCACCTTCAGGATTAAACACTTCCACTCTGGTGGAAAGATAAGAGGCACAGGGAGTGTGTCTTAAATGGCAGCCCATTCCCTTTACAGTGCACTATAAAGAGAAGATGTTTCTATTTGAGGCGCACTCAACTCATATTTCCAAATGTTCAATAATGATTTTTCTCTGTTGAATGTACTACGATTGAATGAATAACGCATTTTATTATCACAATGGTTTGTTCCAAGGGGTTTAGTTGAATCGTGGGACTTTTCTCTTCTGAGCTAATGGGATCTGTTTTACTACCGAACTACAATGGCCTTCAATGATCTCATCACTAATCCTGTCTGAAGTTTTGGAAACAGTCGTGTCAGAGGAGAGACAAGTCTATCCTGTCCTCGTCATGAAACCGTCTATAAAACAGCATATGAAACCCAGGCAGCCACTGAGAGCTGGTCTGTGGCCAACTGAGAGGGGTGCGTCCCAATTGGCACCCTATTCCCTACATAGTGCACTACTTCTGACCAGAGGCCTATGTGTCCTGGTCAAAAGTAGTGCCCTATATATGAAATAGGGTGTCATTTTGGGACGTGTTCTGAGGGTATCGGTTCTCAGATCAATGGAGGAAATCTCAGAGAGAGAAACAACAGAACCTGGAGGCGTGTTCCTGTTAATGGTCATCTGATTCCTCTTACATTTGAGGTAGATTACCTTCATAGTCACGGTCAAATGGATTCTATCTTCAAATCTCTAAAACCGACCCAGTGTTTATTATGTGGAAGTCAACTGTCTGGACCTCCACTTTACAGTGTAAACGTCTAATGGCACACTCTTCCCTATAGTGTACTACTTTAGACCAGGGTCCATAGGGTCCTGTGTAGGGAATAGGGTGCCATTTGGGATGCAGCCTAGATAAAGGGAGGGAACGACAAAATAACAGTCAGTAAATAATTCAATGTGGCATCTAAAGAAGCACACAGAGACACAACAATACCACTAGTGTATTATGGGAAAGGGACCTTGGAAAGCACCTCCTTGTTTGACTGTTGCTAGCAAAACATTACAATGGACCAAACAATACTTTTAGCCAGTTCTTAAGTCATAACACTTTCAGCAGAGTCCCTGTGGTGTTTCTGACTGTGGTCTTTTAATAATACGATAGTAGACTTCCAACTTTTCCCAAGTCATCAGAACTTAAATGGAGCGTTTTCTGAGCAACTTAACTGAACATGTAGGTTACTAACTTCAAGTTGGCACTGGGTTCCATTTATAAATTCAAATTCTTACTCACTTTACTACATACTGTAAGTTCAAGTTGGCACCAGACAAGCTTTAGTCACTGTGTTTGTCAAATCATCTAAGTCACGCATTTCAGGATAACTACACTGAAAGTTTCCCTTGCAAAAAATAATAATAAAATCACGTTAAAAAAACTTGTGGTTTTCGGACACGTGTGAATGTGATTTTTCAGTGAACAAATGTTCAGTGATTTTTTTTTTTCTTTATGAGTCATACACGTTAGTCAGACAAGGTTCACATGTTAATATTTCACATATTTTCCCCTCATGTGAGAACAAAATCCACAGGACACCTTCACCCACTTACCCCATGCTGCTCAACGTACCCTATCCCTATGATCAAGTTGTACTAAGAGAACACTATGTTTTCAAAACGGCAATGTTCACGTTAATTCTGATCATTTCCAGGGATACACAACATCCTGAAATATTTGTAGATATCTTTGTTAGAGAGAACACTATATTTTCCCTTGTCGTAGTGATGCTGAATTCCAAAAATGACTCAACTTACCCCACTCTCCCCTACGACAGTAGAACTAAGCTCACGAGGCATGAGTACGTTGTGTTGTTCATGTGAAACTGAAAATGTCACACGTGAAACTGTAATTCACATGTGAGGTGAAATCATGCCATTCTCCTGACATGTGAAAAAAAGCGATGTTCACATGTGAACTCTAAATTGAATACATGTGAAAATATGGTTTCACTTGTGAAATTTAAGCTCAACATGTGAAAACAGGCATTTTCACATGTGAAACTGGAAATGTGTTTCTGTTGTTGTAAGGGTTGAAGGATAGTAGGCTACGTCAGTTGGCACCAGTTTTAGCCACTCTAAGGGAGCTCACTTGAGTTACTAGATCTGACAAGCTGTTAGAAGTGGAAGCTATGTCCCCTCTTTTTTACAACGATGTTTCAAGTTGCGATGGGGGGGGGGGGGGGGGAGCACTGTAGAGAGATAGAAACCATATGTCCCTCTCTCTGTTGTAGTAGGGGGTAACATGGAGGGAGAGGAGTTTAGTAAGCAGAAAGAGAGGTAGTGGGGGAGATGTGTAGAGTCATCTGGTTCACATCCTGGTCCACTAAACACACTGTGAAACAAGGCTCGGATGATGTGGCAACAGACGCAGGAACGGAACGTCCCACCTCTTTAGATGCAGAGACAGAAGGTCAAGGCCTCACATCAAATCAACCTGTGAGTAGCTGTGTTCAAACTTTGACTTGCTTCACTAACTTTTTACTGTATGTTGAATATCTCCTATGATCACATATTGACCAGTGGGGGCTGGTGGGAGGAGCGGTAGGAGGTACGGGCTCATTGTAATGGCTGGAATGGAGTACATGGAACGGAATCCTACACATCATATACACCGCATGTTTGACTCTGTTCCATTTATTCTATTCCAGCCATTACAATGAGCATAACCTCCTATAGCTCCTCCAACCAGCCTCCACTGATCTTGACCCACTAAATATCCTGTGGAACCAGGGTCAGCTGATATCTACAGTGAGTTGGTAGTTTTCAACCCCAGCCCCCGTCCCTTCTAGATTCAGAGAGATATCTACAGTGAGTTGGTAGTTTTCAACCCCAGCCCCCATCCCTTCTAGATTCAGAGAGATATCTACAGTGAGTTGACAGATTTCAACCCCAGCTCACATCCCATCTAGATTCAGAGAGATATCTACAGTGAGTTGACAGTTTTCAACCCCAGTCCCCATCCCTTCTAGATTCAGAGAGATATCTACAGTGATTTGGTAGTTTTCAACCCCAGTCCCCACATCCCTTCTAGATTCAGAGAGATATCTACAGTGAGTTGACAGATTTCAACCCCAGCTCACATCCCATCTAGATTCAGAGAGATATCTACAGTGAGTTGACAGATTTCAACCCCAGCTCACATCCCATCTAGATTCAGAGAGATATCTACAGTGAGTTGACAGATTTCAACCCCAGCTCACATCCCTTCTAGATTCAGAGAGATATCTACAGTGAGTTGACCGTTTTCAACCCCAGCCCCCATCCCTTCTAGATTCAGAGAGATATCTACAGTGATTTGGTAGTTTTCAACCCCAGCCCCCATCCCTTCTAGATTCAGAGAGATATCTACAGTGAGTTGACAGTTTTCAACCCCAGTCCCCGTTCCTTCTAGATTCAGAGAGATATCTACAGTGAGTTGACAGTTTTCAACCCCAGTCCCCACATCCCTTCTAGATTCAGAGAGATATCTACAGTGAGTTGACAGTTTTCAACCCCAGCCCCCATCCTCCCGTCTAGATTCAGAGAGTGTGAGTTGACAGTGAGTTGACAGTTTTCAACCCCAGCCCCCATCCCTTCTAGATTCAGAGAGATATTTACAGTGAGTTGACAGTTTTCAACCCCAGCCCCCATCCCTTCTAGATTCAGAGAGATATCTACAGTGAGTTGAAAGTTTTAAACCCCAGTCCCCACCTCCCTTCTAGATTCAGAGAGATATCTACAGTGAGTTGAAAGTTTTAAACCCCAGTCCCCACCTCCCTTCTAGATTCAGAGAGATATCTACAGTGAGTTGAAAGTTTTAAACCCCAGTCCCCACCTCCCTTCTAGATTCAGAGAGATATCTACAGTGAGTTGACGGTTTTCAACCAAAGCCCCCGTTCCTTCTAGATTCAGAGAGATATCTTCAGTGAGTTGACAGTTTTCAACCCCAGTCCCGTCCCTTCTAAATTCAGAGAGATATCCACAGTGAGTTGACAGTTTTCAACCCCAGCCCCCATCCCTTCTAGATTCAGAGAGATATCCACAGTGAGTTGGTAGTTTTCAACCCCAGTCCCGTCCCTTCTAGATTCAGAGAGATATCTACAGTGAGTTGACAGTTTTCAA
This sequence comes from Salvelinus fontinalis, assembly GCF_029448725.1. Classification (NCBI taxonomy): domain Eukaryota; kingdom Metazoa; phylum Chordata; class Actinopteri; order Salmoniformes; family Salmonidae; genus Salvelinus; species Salvelinus fontinalis. The sequence continues at coordinate 380,982 of NW_026600256.1, forward strand.
CCCCAGCCCCCATACCTTCTAGATTCAGAGAGATATCTACAGTGAGTTAGCAGTTTTCAACCCCAGCCCCCATACCTTCTAGATTCAGAGAGATATCTACAGTGAGTTGACAGTTTTCAACCCCAGCCCCCATACCTTCTAGATTCAGAGAGATATCTACAGTGAGTTGACAGTTTTCAACCCCAGTCCACATCCCTTCTAGATTCAGAGAGATATCTACAGTGAGTTGACAGTTTTCAACCCCAGTCCCCACATCCCTTCTAGATTCAGAGAGAAATCTACAGTGAGTTGACAGTTTTCAACCCCAGTCCACATCCCTTCTAGATTCAGAGAGATATCTACAGTGAGTTGACAGTTTTCAACCCCAGCCCCCGTCCCTTCTAGATTCAGAGAGATATCCACAGTGAGTTGACAGTTTTCAACCCCAGCCCCCATCCCTTCTAGATTCAGAGAGATATCTACAGTGATTTGGTAGTTTTCAACCCCAGCCCCCATCCCTTCTAGATTCAGAGAGATATCTACAGTGAGTTGACAGTTTTCAACCCCAGTCCCCGTTCCTTCTAGATTCAGAGAGATATCTACAGTGAGTTGACAGTTTTCAACCCCAGTCCCCACATCCCTTCTAGATTCAGAGAGATATCTACAGTGAGTTGACAGTTTTCAACCCCAGCCCCCATCCTCCCGTCTAGATTCAGAGAGTGTGAGTTGACAGTGAGTTGACAGTTTTCAACCCCAGCCCCCATCCCTTCTAGATTCAGAGAGATATTTACAGTGAGTTGACAGTTTTCAACCCCAGCCCCCATCCCTTCTAGATTCAGAGAGATATCTACAGTGAGTTGAAAGTTTTAAACCCCAGTCCCCACCTCCCTTCTAGATTCAGAGAGATATCTACAGTGAGTTGAAAGTTTTAAACCCCAGTCCCCACCTCCCTTCTAGATTCAGAGAGATATCTACAGTGAGTTGAAAGTTTTAAACCCCAGTCCCCACCTCCCTTCTAGATTCAGAGAGATATCTACAGTGAGTTGACGGTTTTCAACCAAAGCCCCCGTTCCTTCTAGATTCAGAGAGATATCTTCAGTGAGTTGACAGTTTTCAACCCCAGTCCCGTCCCTTCTAAATTCAGAGAGATATCCACAGTGAGTTGACAGTTTTCAACCCCAGCCCCCATCCCTTCTAGATTCAGAGAGATATCCACAGTGAGTTGGTAGTTTTCAACCCCAGTCCCGTCCCTTCTAGATTCAGAGAGATATCTACAGTGAGTTGACAGTTTTCAACCCCAGCCCCCATACCTTCTAGATTCAGAGAGATATCTACAGTGAGTTAACAGTTTTCAACCCCAGCCCCCATACCTTCTAGATTCAGAGAGATATCTACAGTGAGTTGACAGTTTTCAACCCCAGCCCCCATACCTTCTAGATTCAGAGAGATATCTACAGTGAGTTGACAGTTTTCAACCCCAGTCCACATCCCTTCTAGATTCAGAGAGATATCTACAGTGAGTTGACAGTTTTCAACCCCAGCCCCCGTCCCTTCTAGATTCAGAGAGATATCCACAGTGAGTTGACAGTTTTCAACCCCAGCCCCCACATCCCTTCTAGATTCAGAGAGATATCTACAGTGAGTTGACAGTTTTCTTTTCTCCCTAATTTCGTGGTATCCAATTGGTAGTTACAGTCTTGTCTCATCGCTGCAGCTCCCGTACGGACTCGGGAGAGGCAAAGGTTGAGAGCCATGTGTCCTCCGAAACACAACCCAACCTAGCCGCACTGCTTCTTGACACAACGCACATCCAACCCGGAAGCCAGCCACACCAATGTGTCGGAGGAAACACCTTACACGTAGCCACCTGGTCAGCTTGCACTGCGCCCGGCCCGCCACAGGAGTCGCTTGTGCGCGATGAGACAAGGATATCCCTGCCGACCAAACCCTCCCTAACCCGGACGACGCTGGGCCAATTGTGCGTCGCCCCATGAGCCTCCCGTTCACGGCCGGCTGCGACAGAGCCTGGGCTCGAACTCAGAATCTCTGGTGGTACAGCTAGCGCTACAATGCAGTGCTGTAGACCACTGCGCCACCTGGGAGGGCCTGAGTTGGTAGTTTTCAACAAAAACAACCATCCCTTCTAGATTCAGAGAGATATCTACAGTGAGTTGCCAGTTTTCAACCCCAGCCCACATCCCTTCTGGAGTCAGAGAGATATCTGCAGTGAGTTGACCGTTTTCAACCCCAGCCCACATCCCTTCTAGATTCAGAGAGATATCTACAGTGAGTTGACAGTTTTCAACCCCAGCCCCCATCCCTTCTAGATTCAGAGAGATATCTACAGTGAGTTGGTAGTTTTCAACCCCAGTCCCCGTCCCTTCTAGATTCAGAGAGATATCTACAGTGAGTTGACAGTTTTCAACCCCAGCCCACATCCCTTCTAGATTCAGAGAGATATCTACAGTGAGTTGGTAGTTTTCAACCCCAGTCCCCGTCCCTTCTAGATTCAGAGAGATATCTACAGTGAGTTGGCAGTTTTCAACCCCAGCCCCCATCCCTTCTAGATTCAGAGAGATATCTACAGTGAGTTGGCAGTTTTCAACCCCAGCCCCCGTCCCTTCTAGATTCAGAGAGATATCTACAGTGAGTTGACAGTTTTCAACCCCAGCCCCCACATCCCTTCTAGATTCAGAGAGATATCTACAGTGAGTTGACAGATTTCAACCCCAGTCCCCCCATCCCTTCTAGATTCAGAGAGATATCTACAGTGAGTTGACAGTTTTCAACCCCAGCCCCCATACCTTCTAGATTCAGAGAGATATCTACAGTGAGTTGACAGTTTTCAACCCCAGCCCCCATCCCTTCTAGATTCAGAGAGATATCTACAGTGAGTTGACAGTTTTCAACCCCAGCCCCCATCCCTTCTAGATTCAGAGAGATATCTACAGTGAGTTGGTAGTTTTCAACCCCAGCCCCCATCCCTTCTAGATTCAGAGAGATATCTACAATGAGTTGGTAATTTTCAACCCCCAGCCCCCATCCCTTCTAGATGCATATGAAGTCTCTGATCAAAAGCAATCACGATGATTGATCACGATGGTATAGATTGGAAACGTGTGAGAATTTGTGACTAAACTTTGGCGTCACTATATTTTGCTGTACAGCGTCTTCTTAGTAGCTGTGAATTAGTCATCATACTTACAAAATGAATCTAGACAGACAGGTAAGGGGCACATTGTGTAAATAATTATACTTTTAATGTCTAGTTTTACTGTCTGGTCTTACTGTCTAGTTTTACTGTCTAGTCTTACTGTCTAGTTTTACTGTCTACTCTTACTGTCTAGTCTTACTGTCTACTCTTACTGTCTAGTCTTACTGTCTAGTCTTACTGTCTAGTTTTACTGTCTACTCTTACTGTCTAGTTTTACTGTCTAGTTTTACTGTCTAGTCTTACTGTCTGGTTTTACTGTCTAGTCTTACTGTCTAGTTTTACTGTCTAGTCTTACTGTCTAGTTTTACTGTCTAGTCTTACTGTCTGGTTTTACTGTCTACTCTTACTGTCTACTCTTACTGTCTACTCTTACTGTCTAGTCTTACTGTCTAGTCTTACTGTCTAGTTTTACTGTCTAGTCTTACTGTCTGGTTTTACTGTCTAGTCTTACTGTCTGGTTTTACTGTCTACTCTTACTGTCTACTCTTACTGTCTACTCTTACTGTCTAGTCTTACTGTCTAGTTTTACTTTCTAGTTTTACTGTCTACTCTTACTGTCTAGTTTTACTGTCTAGTCTTACTGTCTGGTTTTACTGTCTAGTTTTACTGTCTAGTCTTACTGTCTAGCTTTACTGTCTAGTTTTACTGTCTAGTTTTACGTCTAGTTTTACGTCTAGATTTACTGTCTACTCTTACTGTCTGGTCTTACTGTCTAGTTTTACTGTCTAGTCTTACTGTCTACTCTTAATGTCTAGTTTTACTTTCTACTCTTACTGTCTAGTCTTACTGTCTACTCTTACTGTCTAGTCTTACTGTCTACTCTTACTGTCTAGTTTTACTGTCTAGTCTTACTGTCTAGTTTTACTGTCTATTCTTACTGTCTAGTCTTACTGTCTAGTCTTACTGTCTACTCTTACTGTCTAGTTTTACTGTCTAGTCTTACTGTCTAGCTTTACTTTCTACTCTTACTGTCTAGTCTTACTGTCTACTCTTACTGTCTAGTCTTACTGTCTAGTCTTACTGTCTACTCTTACTGTCTAGTCTTACTGTCTACTCTTACTTTCTAGTTTTACTGTCTACTCTTACTGTCTAGTTTTACTGTCTAGTCTTACTGTCTACTCTTACTGTCTAGTCTTACTGTCTACTCTTACTGTCTAGTCTTACTGTCTACTCTTACTGTCTACTCTTACTGTCTAGTCTTACTGTCTAGTCTTACTGTCTAGTCTTACTGTCTACTCTTACTGTCTAGTCTTACTCTCTAGTTTTACTGTCTATTCTTACTGTCTAGTCTTACTGTCTAGTCTTACTGTCTACTCTTACTGTCTAGTCTTACTGTCTAGTCTTACTGTCTACTCTTACTGTCTACTCTTACTGTCTAGTCTTACTGTCTACTCTTACTGTCTAGTCTTACTGTCTAGTCTTACTGTCTACTCTTACTGTCTACTCTTACTGTCTAGTTTTACTGTCTACTCTTACTGTCTAGTCTTACTGTCTAGTTTTACTGACTAGTTTTACTGTCTAGTCTGACCGTCTACTTTGAGTTACAGACGATGTGTTGCTCTTATGTATGTGGAGATGTATACATTTTTCTCATAGTTGACAATCACAATTCATGTTAGGGGCCAAAACCTACTGGATGGATGCTGAAACTCTTTCCACACAGCATATTCACTTTGAAATCCCGATTAGTTCCTAACCTCCCTACGCCCTTTAGAGTGGCCATGTGGATGGGTCAATTGAGCTGTGTGGTTTCAATCATCCGCACTGGCCAACGCCTTGATGGGGACCATTCTACTACTCAGTGTGATGTCTGGTCACAGCTGCATGGTACAGGCCTGTGTGTATCCCTCTATGGCTGCATCCCAGAGGACACCCTGTTCCTTATATAGTGTACTGCTTTTGACTAGGGCCGGTAGGTGGCCCCATAGGGCTCTGGTCAAAAGTAGTACACTATAGAGGGAATAGGGAGCCACTTGGGATTCAGCCTCTACCATCTGCAGGTAGGCTATATTACCTGACATTCAGCCTCTACCCTCTACAGGTAGGCTATATTACCTGATATTCAGCCTCTACCCTCCACAGGTAGGCTATATAACCTGATATTCAGCCTCTACCCTCCACAGGTAGGCTATATAACCTGATATTCAGCCTCTACCCTCTACAGGTAGGCTATATTACCTGACATACAGCCTCTACCCTCTGCAGGTAGGCTATATTACCTGATATTCAGCCTCTACCCTCTGTAGGTAGGCTATATTACCTGATATTCAGCCTCTACCCTCAGCAGGTAGGCTATATTACCTGATATTCAGCCTCTACCCTCTGCAGGTAGGCTATATAACCTGATATTCAGCCTCTACCCTCCACAGGTAGGCTATACTACCTGATATTCAGCCTCTACCCTCAGCAGGTAGGCTATATTACCTGATATTCAGCCTCTACCCTCAGCAGGTTGGCTATATTACCTGATATTCAGCCTCTACCCTCAGCAGGTAGGCTATATTACCTGATATTCAGCCTCTACCCTCTGCAGGTAGGCTATACTACCTGATATTCAGCCTCTACCCTCAGCAGGTAGGCTATATTACCTGATATTCAGCCTCTACCCTCTGCAGGTAGGCTATACTACCTGATATTCAGCCTCTACCCTCAGCAGGTAGGCTATATTACCTGATATTCAGCCTCTACCCTCAGCAGGTAGGCTCTAACCTGATATTCAGCCTCTACCCTCTGCAGGTAGGCTATATTACCTGATATTCAGCCTCTACCCTCTGCAGGTAGGCTCTAACCTGATATTCAGCCTCTACCCTCTGCAGGTAGGCTATATTACCTGATATTCAGCCTCTACCCTCTGCAGGTAGGCTCTAACCTGATATTCAGCCTCTACCCTCTGCAGGTAGGCTATATTACCTGATATTCAGCCTCTACCCTCTGCAGGTAGGCTCTAACCTGATATTCAGCCTCTACCCTCTGCAGGTAGGCTATACTACCTGATATTCAGCCTCTACCCTCAGCAGGTAGGCTATATTACCTGATATTCAGCCTCTACCCTCTGCAGGTAGGCTATACTACCTGATATTCAGCCTCTACCCTCAGCAGGTAGGCTATATTACCTGATATTCAGCCTCTACCCTCAGCAGGTAGGCTCTAACCTGATATTCAGCCTCTACCCTCTGCAGGTAGGCTATATTACCTGATATTCAGCCTCTACCCTCTGCAGGTAGGCTCTAACCTGATATTCAGCCTCTACCCTCTGCAGGTAGGCTATATTACCTGATATTCAGCCTCTACCCTCTGCAGGTAGGCTCTAACCTGATATTCAGCCTCTACCCTCTGCAGGTAGTCTATATTACCTGATATTCAGCCTCTACCCACTGCAGGTAGACTATACTACCTGATATTCAGCCTCTACCCTCTGCAGGTAGGCTCTAACCTGACAGCTCTGTGGGCTCCGGTAGCGTCTACATGTGTTCTTCATTTAAACAGCCAAGTCATATCAGAACACATTTCTACTTGCAATGACAACCTTTGTCGTTTTTTGTTGATGTTCCTCCCCAGTTCCTAAAATGACTGATCTTCTGCACTATGAAGCATATTGCATGAGTTTAGCTGTTCTCCATCATGGGGATTTCTGGTAATAGAACTGGAATGAATCTCCAAAATGAAATAGAAGATGTCTTTTTTAAGGTTGTCACGCATAGACACAGGCATACATTACAGGCCAACACAGTGCTTTTAGAGCCAACATCCCCAAAGCCATTATAAGTATGGCTCCATGTTCATATGAAACCTTTTGGCTGTCCATAGAGATCCCTTTCAATTACTATGTCATCAAGCCTCAGTGTTCCAGAATGGATTGATAATGGCAGCCATATTGCTCAGGGAGAAATCCAAACCAGTCTAATTGAAATGAATGTCATTAGAGGCATCCCACTGGGCACACCGCGTCATTTCTATGAGGATATCTGGATAATATCTGGTTGAAAAGTTGATCAATGAGATTTAAACCTTTATTCATCCACTCAAAAACACAGATAGAAGTATGTTGTCATCTAAATGTGTAATCGCTGCACTTTCAACCATTTAAAAGCACAAGAAAGTTCAAATGTCTGATACCACCATCCCTCTCTCCTTTCGTTTCTGCCTTAAGTAACCTGCTATCTCCATACCAAACGTAATATATCGTACTAATTTGAGTGTCCCGGATTTACGTTTACTATGTTACGTATAGTCTATGAGACCAGTCTGGAATGTGAATTGAATACATTGTTTGTATGGAACGTTGGTGTATTGGCAATTCATTTGAATCATTCCACTTAAACTGGCTGGCTAGCTAGCCATTCAACATACTATTCAGATCATCTATGAATTCATTGTTTTACATGATATCTAGTCACAGCACTGACCGACTCCCTGACCAAAATGGCTTCCCTTTTCTCCGTCATCAGCCCTTTCATGTCCGTACTACTATTCTAATCCCTAATTCTATGGTACTGTCCAACTCTTCCTCTCAGGCCATATGGTCACTAGAACATTAGAATCACGGATCAGAATGTTAGAATCATGGGCTGGATTCCAGAACCAGTGGGCGGAACATTCTCATCCTCAACATTCTCAACAGATGGCATTCCTAGACAGAGCTTCCGCATGTTGACATGTGCACTGGTATCTGCAACCTCCTCTGCAACCTACACGTGAGAACAACATGGAGTGGAACGAATCAACAACTAATGAGCATAAAACCAATTTGGAATCGTGAAAAAATAAATGCTGAACGTAAAGCTCATGATGAAGTCATTCTCCTGAGTTGATTGAAGTCCCCTAATATTGTAAACAAGTAGTTGGTATAGAATAAGACGGATCACCCTGTAATAACTTCCCGGTCCATTGGGAAATGGCAGCTGTTACTAAGATACCATTAAGATGGTTACTCAGTTAGCATAGGGACTGTAGATGAATAGGCTGTCAGTGGTCTGAGTCTCAGCGGGATCTGTGGTCTGTGGACTATGACTGGTCTGCAGTCAGAGGTTTTCTAGAGGATGAGGTTGCTGAGCCACTACCTACACTATTACTCCCAGGATGCTCTTCAGGCCCTGTGTGTCTCTGCCTCACTCTGTGGCTGAAATAAATGCTTCTTGTTCAGCAGACGTTCCACGGTGAGATTGAGAAGGAGGAAAACTCCCACCAGGAGGACCAATGGGACAGGTCACTGTGCAGCAGCTCTCTCTCTCTCTCTCTCGCTCTCTCGCTCTCTCGCTCTCTCGCTCTCTCGCTCTCTCGCTCTCTCGCTCCCTCGCTCTCTCGCTCTCTCGCTCTCTCTCTCTCTCTCTCTCTCTCTCTCTCTCTCTCTCTCTCTCTCTCTCTCTCCCCCCTCTCTCTCTTTTCAACCCTATTCTATTTTCCGCATGGCCAAATTAAACAAGGTTGAAAGGCCTTTATCACTAGTCTCTGTTTCCTGCTGCTGTTATCTCCTTCATTCCCTTTTCAGCCAATTACAGACGATTATTTCAAACCGTGAGAACAGCACTGATAGTTGTCATGCTGTCTTCATTGCTTGTTGATCTATATAGTATTGTTCTTTTCATTACAGCATGGAATACATGGTAGTAGCCTGGTAATAGTATGACAGTATTGGTTTGATTGACAAGACAACTGAGTGTCATTAAAGCTGAGAAAGAGACAGAAAGTGGACTGGCTGATCTAGCGGTCCTGCCACAGCCTCGTCTTCAGAGTCGTCATAGGTTCCCATCCGGCCTACTGTACCTCTCTCAATATGTCCCCACTGTCATCCTCTCTATCTAACAGAGGTTCACACTTGTTGAGTTACCTTGTCTGAGACCTGAAGACTTGCGTTTAGCTCCACAGACTAACAAAGTCTCGCAGGTCCCTGGGTTCAAACCCGGTTGGTCACAGATGCCTAGGTTGCAGGTCGGGGGGCTAACTGCCTTTTGGCACACAGAAGCACCAACCATTCTCATAGTATTTTCCCCTCACAAAATCATCAGCCGTCGATAAACCTACTTGTTAATGGAAATAGTATGAACAATAACATGTCTATTAGTGTCTTGGGTGCCGGGAGATATTTCTTCAGTTGTCTGGCATCAGCCTCGCTGGTAAATCTGTCCAAGGTTTCTTCCCAAATGGCACCCTACTCCCTATATAGTGCACTACTTTTGACCAGAGCCCTATGGGTAGTAGTGCACTATAAAGGCAATAGGGTGCCATTTGGGACGTAATCCATGAGACCATGAGAATGTGTGAGAGCCTTGTCATACTGACACCTCAGACCCACCATGAACACCTTCTGTTTCTGCATCTAACTAAACATCACAACTCAAAGAAACTTCTGTCCTAACTCTCGACCCCAGAGAACTGACCAGATTCTCCTTACATAACCCTTTAACCTCCCACCAACCCCACCCCTCAGCCCCACATCCCTTCACCCCCACACCGAAGTGACAGTCTTCTGAGCAGCCGAGAGGCAGTAATAAAGAGGTTAATGTAGGGAGGAGACGAGAGGAGAGGAGGAGGAGGAGAGAGGGAGAGCAGACGGTTGGATGGGAGGAGAGGAGAGGAGAAGGAGAGAGGGAGAGCAGAGGATTGGATGAGAGGAGAGGAGAGGAGAAGGAGAGAAGGAGAGAGGGAGAGCAGAGGATTGGATGAGAGGATTGGATGAGAGGAGAGGAGAGGAGAGGAGAGGAGAGGAGAGGAGAGGAGAGGAGAGGAGAGGAGAGGGTTGGATGGGAGGAGAGGAGAGGGTTGGATGGGAGGAGAGGAGAGGAGAGGAGAGGGTTGGATGGGAGGAGAGGAGAGGGTTGGATGGGAGGAGAGGGTTGGATGGGAGGAGAGGAGAGGGTTGGATGGGAGGAGAGGAGAGGAGAAGGAGAGAGGGAGAGCAGACGATTGGATAGGAGGAGAGGAGAGGAGAGGAGGAGGAAAGAGGGAGAGCAGAGGATTGGATGGGAGGAGAGGAGAGGAGAAGGAGAGAGGGAGAGCAGACGATTGGATGGGAGGAGAGGAGAGGAGAAGGAGAGAGGGAGAGCAGACGATTGGATAGGAGGAGAGGAGAGGAGAGGAGGAGGAGAGGGAGAGCAGAGGATTGGATGGGAGGAGAGGAGCAAAGAGAGGAGAGGAGCAGTGGGGCGATGGATGGATGGGTGGGTGTCACTTCCATGTCTATGAGTGTGTCCAAAATGGCTACCCATCCCCTACATAGGCAAGTGCACTACTTTTGGGCTCCAGTCAAAGGCTGTGCACTATGTAGGGAACTGGGTGCCATTTCGGACATAGCCATGATGATGGATAGGTGGGTGTCACTCCGGTTTCTCTGTGTCTGTGTTTGAAAAAACATGCATTACCATATCACTGTCTCTCACTGAATCCCTTGTTGTCTTACTGTGCTGGCTGGCTGGCTTATTGCCTGGTTGGCTGGCTGGTTGGCTGGCTGGCTGGCTGGCTGCTTTCCACACAAGGTAGAAGGGGAAACTGGTTTTGACTAAAAACGATATCTGCAGTGAGTTAGGAGTTGAGTCGTAGAGGCTTTTCTCTGTGAGCCTGAAGAAACATTGTGCAGGGTTCCATCATGGCAGCTGGGTTTTAAACATGTGTTAAAGTCAACCCACCAAAGAATGAATCAATTATAAAACCCTACAGCCATGCATGTGTTCCAAGCGGCACCCTATTCCCTTTCTAGTGCACTACTTTTGACAAGGGACCATAGGCTTCCGGTTAACAGTAGTGTCCTACGATAGTGAATAGGGGGTGCCAGTTGAACCACAGAACCCATCCAACACCAACGGTCCCATATTCCCTTGTGGGACACTGGATGAAAAGACAGAGTCTAAGTCAACAACGTGTGGAACTAAACATGCTGTATCCATTGTTTTTACAGCGTCGTCAAGGGGTTCTACAATAACGGACTGTGATATTTCAGGCAATCCTAATTTATACACATGTCACTGTGACAGTTCTGCCTCTGGGGTTGTGAATCATTTTTTTCAGTGGGGTGAAGTATATTTTTTACAAGTAAAATATATTGTCACCTAAAACAAAAAGAAAAACACAAAGACTTCCTTGTTGAGTTGCAAAAAAGTGTTTTATAAACGTGGGGATTCCAACAGCGTTTTTAAGGTAAAGGATAATGCAGTGTGAAGTAGTTGAAAGAGTTGATCTCCTTCCAGACTATATCCATATACACTGGTTTTACAGACCTCAAGCTGGGCTCCTCTCTAATCACCCTCCAATGCTACAAAACAGAGAGGAAGAAAAGGGAAAATAGATCCCAGCATGCATTAGTAATGGTTTATATTGCTGCCACTTTTATAAACACTTATAAACACTCCCTATCACCCTGTCTGTTGGCTTTGGCTCACTACGTTCTATTCTCCTCTGTGTTCTCTGTGTGTGTGTGTGTGTGTGTGTGTGTGTGTGTGTGTGTGTGTGTGTGTGTGTGTGTGTGTGTGTGTGTGTGTGTGTGTGTGTGTGTGTGTGTGTGTGTGTGTGTGTGTGTGTGTGTGTGTGTGTGTGTGTGTGTGTGTGTGTGTGTGTGTGTGTGTGTGTGTGTGTGTGTGTGTGCGTGCGTGCAAGTTAACTGAGTACATTAACATTCTAGTCATTTACCAGACATTTGTGTTCTGTGTTGGTGGAAAATGAGACCCAGAAGAGAGAAAGCAGCAACTTGTGTATCTGTTGGAAATGGAAACTAACTAAATGATCTCCATGAGGTTGTGATGAATGATACACATTAAAGGCTGTGGTACATTCAACGTATTGGTCAATATTTCACTGTGCAATGTTTTAATTGAGAGACATCATTGTGTGAATGAATGTACTTAAACATGTTAATATGGCCAAACCAATTTCCCCGCGGGAGGTCAACTTTCCTGAATTTACTGGAATTTAAATGGAATTATCCCTAAACCTGTGGGCCAGGCCAGCACCACTGTGTGTGGTAGTCACCTGGAGGCTAGACACCACTGTGTGTGGTAGTCACCTGGAGGCTAGACACCACTGTGTGTGGTAGTCACCTGGAGGCCAGCACCACTGTGTGTGGTAGTCACCTGGAGGCCAGCACCACTGTGTGTGGTAGTCATCTGGAGGCCAGCACCACTGTGTGTGGTAGTCACCTGGAGGACAGCACCACTGTGTGTGGTAGTCACCTGGAGGACAGCCCCACTGTGTGTGGTAGTCACCTGGAGGACAGCCCCACTGTGTGTGGTAGTCACCTGGAGGCTAGACACCACTGTGTGTGGTAGTCACCTGGAGGCCAGCACCACTGTGTGTGGTAGTCACCTGGAGGCTAGACACCACTGTGTGTGGTAGTCACCTGGAGGCCAGCACCACTGTGTGTGGTAGTCACCTGGAGGCCAGCACCACTGTGTGTGGTAGTCACCTGGAGGACAGCCCCACTGTGTGTGGTAGTCACCTGGAGGCTAGACACCACTGTGTGTGGTTGTCACCTGGAGGCCAGCACCACTGTGTGTGGTAGTCACCTGGAGGCTAGACACCACTGTGTGTGGTAGTCACTTGGAGGCCAGCACCACTGTGTGTGGTAGTCACCTGGAGGCTAGACACCACTGTGTGTGGTAGTCACCTGGAGGCTAGAAACCACTGTGTGTGGTAGTCACCTGGAGACCAGCACCACTGTGTGTGGTAGTCACCTGGAGGCTAGAAACCACTGTGTGTGGTAGTCACCTGGAGACCAGCGCCACTGTGTGTGGTAGTCACCTGGAGGACAGCACCACTGTGTGTGGTAGTCACCTGGAGGACAGCACCACTGTGTGTGGTAGTCACCTGGAGACCAGCACCACTGTGTGTGGTAGTCACCTGGAGACCAGCACCACTGTGTGTGGTAGTCACCTGGAGGACAGCCCCACTGTGTGTGCTAGTCACCTGGAGGACAGCCCCACTGTGTGTGGTAGTCACCTGGAGGACAGCACCACTGTGTGTGGTAGTCACCTGGAGACCAGCACCACTGTGTGTGGTAGTCACCTGGAGGACAGCACCACTGTGTGTGGTAGTCACCTGGAGGACAGCACCACTGTGTGTGGTAGTCACCTGGAGGCCAGCACCACTGTGTGTGGTAGTCACCTGGAGGACAGCACCACTGTGTGTGGTAGTCACCTGGAAGCCAGCACCACTGTGTGTGGTAGTCACCTGGAGGCTAGACACCACTGTGTGTGGTAGTCACCTGGAGGCTAGACACCACTGTGTGTGGTAGTCACCTGGAGGACAGCACCACTGTGTGTGGTAGTCACCTGGAGGCCAGCACCACTGTGTGTGGTAGTCACCTGGAGGCTAGACACCACTGTGTGTGGTAGTCACCTGGAGGCCAGCACCACTGTGTGTGGTAGTCACCTGGAGGACAGCACCACTGTGTGTGGTAGTCACCTGGAGGCCAGCACCACTGTGTGTGGTAGTCACCTGGAGGCCAGCACCACTGTGTGTGGTAGTCAGCTGGAGGCCAGCACCACTGTGTGTGGTAGTCAGCTGGAGGCCAGCACCACTGTGTGTGGTAGTCACCTGGAGGCCAGCACCACTGTGTGTGGTAGTCATCTGGAGGACAGCACCACTGTGTGTGGTAGTCACCTGGAGGCTAGACACCACTGTCTGTGGTAGTCACCTGGAGGCCAGCACCACTGTGTGTGGTAGTCACCTGGAGGCTAGACACCACTGTGTGTGCTAGTCACCTGGAGGCCAGCACCACTGTGTGTGGTAGTCACCTGGAGGCCAGCACCACTGTGTGTGGTAGTCACCTGGAGGACAGCACCACTGTGTGTGGTAGTCACCTGGAGGCCAGCACCACTGTGTGTGGTAGTCACCTGGAGGCTAGACACCACTGTGTGTGGTAGTCACCTGGAGGACAGCACCACTGTGTGTGGTAGTCACCTGGAGGCTAGACACCACTGTGTGTGGTAGTCACCTGGAGGACAGCACCACTGTGTGTGGTCGTCACCTGGAGGCCAGCACCACTGTGTGTGGTAGTCACCTGGAGACCAGCACCACTGTGTGTGGTAGTCACCTGGAAGCCAGCACCACTGTGTGTGGTCGTCACCTACAGCTCTGACCACCTGGAGACACAGTAGGCTCCTGTTTGGTTTTCCCACAGGGGGCCTCTGAGGAGAGAGAGAGCTAAACAGAGCCCAACGCTGAGGACACAAACACAGACCAAGACATCTAAATCCTCCTCTCACCAACACCCAACCCCCTCAGTCCTCCCCCCACCACACTGTCCTCCCTCAGTACCAACTCAGTCCTCCCCCCACCACACTGTCCTCCCTCAGTCCTCCCCCACCACACTGTTCTCCCTCAGTCCTCCCCCACCACACTGTCCTCCCTCAGTACCAACTCAGTCCTCCCCCACCACACTGTCCTCCCTCAGTACCAACTCCGTCCTCCCCCACCACACTGTCCTCCCTCAGTACCAACTCAGTTCTCCCCCATCACACTTTCCTCCCTCAGTCCTCCCCCACCACACTGTCCTCCCTCAGTCCTCCCCACCAAACTGTCTTCCCTCAGTCCTCCCCCATCACACTTTCCTCCCTCAGTCCTCCCCACCACACTGTCCTCCCTCAGTCCTCCCCACCACACTGTCCTCCCTCAGTCCTCCCCCATCACACTGTCCTCCCTCAGTCCTCCCCACCACACTGTCCTCCCTCAGTCCTCCCCACCACACTGTCCTCCCTCAGTCCTCCCCCACCACACTGTCCTCCCTCAGTCCTCCCCCACCACACTGTCCTCCCTCAGTCCTCTCCATCACACTGTCCTCCCTCAGTCCTCCCCCATCACACTGTCCTCCCTCAGTCCTCCCCACCACACTGTCCTCCCTCAGTCCTCCCCACCACACTGTCCTCCCTCAGTCCTCCCCACCACACTGTCCTCCCTCAGTCCTCCCCACCACACTGTCCTCCCTCAGTCCTCCCCCACCACACTGTCCTCCCTCAGTCCTCCCCATCACACTTTCCTCCCTCAGCCCACCCCCCACGCCGCTGCCTCCCTCAGTCCTCCCCCATCACCCTGTACTCCCTCAGCCCACCCCCCACCACCCTGTCCTCCCTCAGTCCTCAACCACACCCTGTCCTCCCCCAGTCCTTCCCACCACCCTGTCCTCCCCCAGTCCTTCCCATCACCCTGTCCTCCCCCAGTCCTTCCCATCACCCTGTCCTCCCTCAGTCCTCAACCACACCCTGTCCTCCCCCAGTCCTTCCCATCACCCTGTCCTCCCCCAGTCCTCCCCCAGTCCTTCCCACCACCCTGTCCTCCCCCAGTCCTTCCCACCACCCAGTCCTCCCCCAGTCCTTCCCACCACCCTGTCCTCCCCCAGTCCTTCCCACCACCCTGTCCTCCCCCAGTCCTCCCTCAGTCCTCAACAACACCCAGTCCTCCCCCAGTCCTTCCCAACACCCTGTCCTCCCCCAGTCCTTCCCACCACCCTGTCCTCCCCCAGTCCTCCCCCAGTCCTTCCCACCACCCTGTCCTCCCCCAGTCCTTCCCACCACCCTGTCCTCCCCCAGTCCTCCCTCAGTCCTCAACAACACCCAGTCCTCCCCCAGTCCTTCCCATCACCCTGTCCTCCCCCAGTCCTTCCCATCACCCTGTTCTCCCCCAGTCCTTCCCACCACCCAGTCCTCCCCCAGTCCTTCCCACCACCCTGTCCTCCCCCAGTCCTTCCCACCACCCTGTCCCCCCCCAGTCCTCCCTCAGTCCTCAACAACACCCTGTCCTCCCCCAGTCCTTCCCATCACCCGTCCTCCCCCAGTCCTTCCCACCACCCAGTCCTCCCCCAGTCCTTCCCATCACCCTGTCCTCCCCCAGTCCTTCCCATCACCCTGTCCTCCCCCAGTCCTTCCTATCACCCTGTCCTCCCCCAGTCCTTCCCATCACCCTGTCCTCCCCCAGTCCTTCCCACCACCCTGTCCTCCCCCAGTCCTTCCCACCACCCTGTCCTCCCCCAGTCCTCCCCCAGTCCTCCCCCAGTCCTTCCCACCACCCTGTCCTCCCCCAGTCCTCCCCCAGTCCTTCCCACCACCCTGTCCTCCCCCAGTCCTTCCCACCACCCTGTCCTCCCCCAGTCCTTCCCACCACCCTGTCCTCCCCCAGTCCTCCCCCAGTCCTTCCCACCACCCTGTCCTCCCCCAGTCCTTCCCATCACCCTGTCCTCCCCCAGTCCTTCCCACCACCCTGTCCTCCCCCAGTCCTTCCCACCACCCTGTCCTCCCCCAGTCCTCCCGCAGTCAGGACAGGCTTAAAAGGGAAATCCCGTCTTTTAATAACTGAACATAGCAACTGATGGTTAGCTCCATGATTACTTGGCATTCATAACATTATTACAAGTTCTGAGAGGAAAACATCATCTAGCCATCAGCACTGATATCAGATGACTTACGGAAACTTATGAAAAACTCTAAAACCAAACGTTGTGTTTTGTGGGGAAACTAACCGCAAATATACATTTGACATGTGTATACTGTGAAAACACATTTGACAATTAGGCCTACACCCCATTGTTTATTTATTCTGCTCAATCACCATCCTCTAACTTCCAGCCACACACACACACACACACACACACACACACACACACACACACACACACACACACACACACACACACACACACACACACACACACACACACACACACACACACACACACACACACACACACACACACACACACACACACACACACACACACACACACACACATAACGTGCATGCACACGCCCACACATCCCAGCATGCACAAACACACACATGCACGCACGGGTACACACAGCTTTTTGATAAGGTAGGAAAACATTTTTACAGACAAGCTGAAACAGAGAGAGAGAGAGAGAACACATGCAGAGCAGAATTAGGCCGATACCCGCTAATTATCAAAATCCAGAAAAGAACCGTTAAATTATACAACCTCCTAAAAGGAAGTGATTCCCAAACCTCCATAGCAAAGCCATCACCTGCAGAGAAATTAACCTGGAGAATAGCCCCCTAAGCAAGCTGGTCCTGGGGCTCTGTTCACAAACACAAACACACCCCACAGAGCCCCAGGACAGCAACACAATTAGACCCAACCAAATCATAAGAAAACAAAAAGATAATTACTTGACACTTTGTAAAGCATTTACAAAAACACAGTGCAAACTATAATGATGTTTGGCCCTAAACAGAGAATATACAGTGGTAGAATACCTGACCACTGTGACTGACCCAAACTTAAGGAAATCTTTGACTATGTACAGACTCAGTGAGCAAAGCCTTGCTATTGAGAAAGGCCGTCGTAGGCAGACCTGGTTCTCAAGAGAAAACAGGCTATGTGCACACTGCCCACAAAAAGAGGTGGAAACTGAGCTGCACTTCCTAACCTCCTGCCAAATGTATAACCATATTAGAGACATATATTTCCCTCAGATTACACAGAACATCAAAGAATTCGAAAACAAATCAAATTTTGATAAACTCCCATATCTACTGGGTGAAATACCACAGCAGCAATATTTGTGACCTGTTGCCACAAGAAAAGGGCAACCAGTGAAGAACAAACACCATTGTGAATACAACCCATATTTATGTTTATTTATTTTCCCTTTTCTACTTTAACTACGTATACATCGTTACAACACTGTATATAGACATAATATGACATTTGTAATGTCTTCATTATTTTGGAACTTTTGTGAGTGTAATGTTTACTGTTACATTTATATTGTTTATTTCACTTTTGTTTATTATCTACTTCACTTGCTTTGGCAATGTTAACATATGTTTCCCATTTTCACACTGTCATCACAGTTCCCTCCTGCCCGAAATAACATTGGTAACACTTTACTTAAAGCCTACAAGACAATAATCATGTATGTAGAATGCATATGACTGTATGTGATCATGTATGCCACTCTTTTGAAAAGGTTACAGTCAGAGGATTGTGACGTCTGTAGGAGACTTGAACTAAAAGCAGAACCTGAGAACAGACAACAAAGCCCAACTCCCTCCTGGCTGCCTGAAACAACACAACACCCCGAAGATAACGTATCCTCAATGAATAGGACTAGGTCTATATACCGTATGCCACGCTGAAATGGCTCTCATAGGGCCGGTTTCCCGGACACAGATTAAGTTTAGTCCTAGATGAACGTGTTCAGTGAACCTGCTTCTTACTCCAGAGTAAAGCCTAATCTGTGTCGGGGAAACAGGCTGATAATGACCATCAGGCCAGGGTTAGGCCTAATCTGTGTCGGGGAAACAGGCTGATAATGACCATCAGGCCAGGGTTAGGCCTAATCTGTGTCGGAGAAACAGGCTGATAATGACCATCAGGCCAGGGTTAAGCCTAATCTGTGTCGGGGAAACAGGCTGATAATGACCATCAGGCCAGGGTTAAGCCTAATCTGTGTCGGGGAAACAGGCTGATAATGACCATCAGGCCAGGGTTAGGCCTAATCTGTGTCGGGGAAACAGGCTGATAATGACCATCAGGCCAGGGTTAGGCCTAATCTGTGTCGGGGAAACAGGCTGATAATGACCATCAGGCCAGGGTTAGGCCTAATCTGTGTCGGAGAAACAGGCTGATAATGACCATCAGGCCAGGGTTAAGCCTAATCTGTGTCGGGGAAACAGGCTGATAATGACCATCAGGCCAGGGTTAAGCCTAATCTGTGTCGGGGAAACAGGCTGATAATGACCATCAGGCCAGGGTTAGGCCTAATCTGTGTCGGGGAAACAGGCTGATAATGACAATCAGGCCAGGGTTAGGCCTAATCTGTGTCGGGGAAACAGGCTGATAATGACCATCAGGCCAGGGTTAGGCCTAATCTGTGTCGGGGAAACAGGCTGATAATGACCATCAGGCCAGGGTTAAGCCTAATCTGTGTCGGGGAAACAGGTTGATAATGACCATCAGGCCAGGGTTAGGCCTAATCTGTGTCGGGGAAACAGGTTGATAATGACCATCAGGCCAGGGTTAGGCCTAATCTGTGTCGGGGAAACAGGCTGAAAATGACCATCAGGCAAGGGTTAGGCCTAATCTGTGTCGGGGAAACAGGCTGATAATGACCATCAGGAGATGATGTTGGTCAAAGTTCGGTAAATGAGTTGCAGAAAGTTTGCATGCACTCGACCATGCATTGGTTCTATAGAGGACGGTCATTACAAGGTCTGTGCTAATGTTCCATTTCACATGATATTCTCACAGACAAGTCCTTTGTTTACAGCCAATTAGCATGTACATGCAGAATGATTCCAGGAAAGGGACGAAACGTGTGCTTTACGGCTGTAAAGGTATATTTGTGTAAAACGTTACATATGGTCGCCGATGCTCTGCTGGGTCACTAAACTCTCTCTCCAGCTCTCACTATATGTGGTGAGTGTAATGCTTAACAGGTGTCAAATGATACAAGGACTGTTCCCCATTACACACACACGCACGCAAACACACAAACACCCCATTATACCTCAGAAGAAGAATTGGCATCCTCCTTTTACTATGTGTATCTGTACTTCCCTTGACCCAACCTAATGTCTGGGATGGAGACTCTGTTCTGAGAGGAAGCTGACCAAATTACAGGTCATTCAACCCCAATTATTACTAAATAAAAGGTGTGTTTAAATCAATGTCAATTAATGCAACAGCAACACACAGATTACATACAGTAGGGGTACAGATCTCTTTCAGAGAGAGAGAGAAAGAGAGAGAGAGAGAGAGAGAGAGAGAGAGAGAGAGAGAGAGAGAGAAAGAGAGAGAGAGAGAGAGAGATATCTGTGATTCACATGTAAGTCTGATTGCAGTAGGTAGCCAGGTATCCTCGAGGTTTGAGTGTTGGTCCAATGACCGAAAGGTTGCTGGTTTGAATACCAGAGTTGACAAGGTAAAAAATAAACATGTCACTGTGCCCTTGAGCAAGGCACTTAACCCTAATTGGTCCAGGGGCACAGTACAATGGTGACCCTGGCCGTGACCCCACTCCCTGCGGGTGTCTCAGGGGGAGTTGGGATATGGTGACCCTGGCCGTGACCCCACTTCCTGCAGGTGTCTCAGGGGGAGTTGGGATATGGTGACCCTGGCCGTGACCTCACTCCCTGCAGGTGTCTCAGGGGGAGTTGGGATATGGTGACCCTGGCCGTGACCCCACTCCCTGCAGGTGACTCAGGGGGAGTTGGGATATGGTGACCCTGGCCGTGACCTCACTCCCTGCAGGTGTCTCAGGGGGAGTTGGGATATGGTGACCCTGGCCGTGACCCCACTCCCTGCAGGTGTCTCAGGGGGAGTTGGGATATGGTGACCCTGGCCGTGACCCCACTTCCTGCAGGTGTCTCAGGGGGAGTTGGGATATGGTGACCCTGACCGTGACCCCACTTCCTGCAGGTGTCTCAGGGGGAGTTGGGATATGCAAAAATACACATTTCCGTTACACACTGTGTGTAACAGGACAAATATAAACACCCCCAAATTAATGTAGAGGTCAATAAGCAGCAATAACACCATAAAAATTATTACTTAATTACATTAAAGTAATTGGTTATTGTCAATAAAAAGGGTTGAATTCAGGACAATATTTAGTTAAAGATCAACATAGGAAATGAAATAAAGAAAACGCCTGTGAAAAAATGAATCTGTCAACAAAAAGAACTTCAACTTTTAGAAACAGGGACAGGAATTGATTTGGGTCTTGTACATGTCACAATAAATTAATCTGCTTAATTGCTCTCTGCTTGACAAAATATCCAAATTGTAGATGTGTACTCCTACAAAAGTACTCTGTGGCTTGTTGAAATATCACCAATGAGACGTGTGGAAGGAAGCCTTGTAATTTCTTTGACACATTTACAGTTGAAAGACACATTCTTTCCACTCTCTAGGTCAGTGGTTCTCAAACCTTTTATAGTCCCGTACCCCTTCAAACATTCAACCTCCAGCTGTACCCCTTCTAAGCACCAGGGTCAGCGTACCCCTTCAAACATTCAACCTCCAGCTGTACCCCCTCTAGCACCAGGTTCAGCGTACTCTCAAATGTTGTTTTTGGCCAACATTGTAAGCCTGCCACACACACACTATACAATACATTTATTAAACATAAGAATGAGTGTGAGTTTGTCACAACCTGTCACAAAGAGCTCTTATAGGACCAGGGAACAAATAATAATATATTAATAGTCAATCATTTTGCAATTTATTTAGCCATCTTACATATAAAACCTTATTTGTTCATAAAACATTGTGATTAACTCACCACAGGTTAATGAGAAGGGTGTGCTTGAAAGGATGCACATAACTCTGCAATGTTGGGTTGTATTGGAGAGAGTCTCAGTCTTAAATCATTAACCACACACAGTCTGAGCCTGTATTTGGTTTTCATGCTAGTGAGGGCCGAGAATCCACTCTCACATAGGTACGTGGTTGCAAAGGCCATCAGTGTCTTGACAGCGTGATTTTCCAAGGCAAGAAATTCTGAGCGCAGCCCCATCCAAAAATCTGTCAGTGGCTTCTGATTAAATAACATTTTCACAGAACCGCTTGTTGCAATTTTTTACTACCACACTAGTAACCACACTAGTAACCACACTAGTAACCACACTAGTAACCACACTAGTAATCCTGCTAGTAAACACACTAGTAACCACACTAGTAACCCCACGTGTAACCACACTAGTAACCCCACTAGTAAGCACACTAGTAACCCCACTAGTAACCACACTAGTAACCCCACTACTAACCACACTAGTAACCACACTAGTAACCACACTAGTAACCCCACTAGTAACCACACTAGTAAACACACTAGTAACCACACTAGTAACCCCACTAGTAACCACACTAGTAACCACACTAGTAACCACACTAGTAACCACACTAGTAACCACACTAGTAACCACACTAGTAATCCTGCTAGTAAACACACTAGTAACCACACTAGTAACCCCACGTGTAACCACACTAGTAACCCCACTAGTAAGCACACTAGTAACCCCACTAGTAACCACACTAGTAACCCCACTACTAACCACACTAGTAAACACACTAGTAACCCCACTAGTAACCACACTAGTAACCCTACTAGTAACCACACTAGTAACCCTACTAGTAACAACACTAGTAAACACACTAGTAACCCCACAGCACTCCATGTCCCTCTGAGCTCCATCCCCAGCTACTTGGCAACATTGTGAGATAACAATGAGAAAGACCGATTTCAACTGGCTACGGTTTGAAGAACTGTCATGCAATATATCTTTTTGACTGAGCACTAAACATAGTTGCGCAACACAATGTCTATTTTGACAGCTTTTGCATCATGATCTCACCACCGACCTTGTTACATCTTGGACTTTAGTTCAGTGCTGATTTTAGTTGGTCTTACAACAGATGGCTTGTAAACTGAGAGTTACCAGCCCTGGTCGTGTAAACGGAGAGTCAGATTTAAATCATCTTGATCTATAAAGGCTCTAGCCTTCAGACCCTCCGTTCTTAAACAATATGGACAAAGGCTGTTAGGAAATAAGACCTTGTAGATCAGCTGCTGGCCATGATGCTGTAGATCAGCTGCTGGCCATGATGCTGTAGATCAGCTATTGGCCATGATATTGTAGATCAGCTGCTGGCCATGATGCTGCAAATCAGCTGCTGGCCATGATGCTGTAGATCAGCTGCTGGCCACGATGCTGTAGATCAGCTGCTGGCCATGATGCTGTAGATCAGCTGCTGGCCATGATGCTGTAGATAAGCTGCTGGCCACGATGCTGTAGATCAGCTGCTGGCCATGATGCTATAGATCATCTGCTGGCCATGTTTCTGTAGGTCAGCTGCTGGCCATGATGCTGTAAATCAGCTGCTGGCCACGATGCTGTAGATCAGCTGCTGGCCATGATGCTGTAGATCAGCTGCTGGCCACGATGCTGTAGATCAGCTGCTGGCCATGATGCTGTAGATCAGCTGCTGGCTATGATGCTGTAGGTCAGCTGCTGGCCATGATGCTGTAGATCAGATGCTGGCCAGACCAGGACCATGCAGATCAGCTGCTGGACAAGACCCTGTAGATCAGCTGCTGGCCATGATGCTGTATCCCAAATACCACCATGATCAATCCCAATACCAGACATGGATCCCAATACCAGACATGGATCCTAATACCAGACATGGATCATAATACCAGACATGAATACCAATACCAGACATGAATAACAGACATGAATACCAGACATGGATCCCAATACCAGACATGGATCCCAATACCAGACATGGATCCCAAAACCAGACATGGATCCCAATACCAGACATGGATCCCAATACCAGACATGGATCCCAATACCAGACATGGATCCCAATACCAGACATGGATCCCAATACCAGACATGGATCCTAATACCAGACATGGATCCCAAAACCAGACATGAATCCCAATACCAGACATGGATCCCAATACCAGACATGGATCCCAATACCAGACATGAATACCAGACATGGATCCCAATACCAGACATGGATCCTAATACCAGACATGGATCCCAATACCAGATATGGATCCCAATACCAGATATGGATCCCAATACCAGATATGGATCCCAATACCAGATATGGATCCCAATACCAGACATGGATCCTAATACCAGACATGGATCCCAATACCAGACATGGATCCTAATACCAGACATGGATCCCAATACCAGATATGGATCCCAATACCAGACATGGATCCTAATACCAGACATGGATTCCAATACCAGACATGGATCCCAATACCAGACATGGATCCCAATACCAGACATGGATCCCAATACCAGACATGGATCCCAATACCAGACATGGATCCCAATACCAGACACGGATCCCAATATCAGACACGGATCCCAATACCAGACATGAATACCAGACATGGATCCCAATACCAGACATGGATCCCAATACCAGACATGGATCCCAATACCAGACATGGATCCCAATACCAGACATGGATCCCAATACCAGACACGGATCCCAATACCAGACATGGATCCTAATACCAGACATGGATCCCAATACCAGACATGGATCCCAATACCAGACATGGATCCCAATACCAGACATGGATCCCAATACCAGACATGGATCCCAATACCAGACAAGAATACCAGACATGGATCCCAATACCAGACATGGATCATAATACCAGACATGGATCCTAATACCAGACATGGATCCTAATACCAGACATGGATCCCAGACATGGATCCTAATACCAGACATGGATCCTAATACCAGACATGGATCCCAGACATGGATCCTAATACCAGACATGGATCCTAAAACCAGACATGGATCCTAAAACCAGACATGGATCCCAATACCAGACATGAATACCAGACATGGATCCCAATACCAGACATGGATCCCAATACCAGACATGGATCCCAATACCAGACATGGATCCCAATACCAGACATGGATCCCAATACCAGACATTGATCCCAATACCAGACATGGATCCCAATACCAGACATGGATCCTAATACCAGACATGAATACCAGACATGGATCCCAATTCCAGACATGGATCCTAATACCAGACATGAATCCTAATACCAGACATGAATCCCAATACCAGACATGAATACCAGACATGAATCCTAATACCAGACATGGATCCCAATACCAGACATGGATCCCAATACCAGACATGGATCCCAATACCAGACATGGATCCCAATACCAGACATGGATCCTAATACCAGACATGAATACCAGACATGGATCCTAATACCAGACATGGATCCCAATACCAGACATGGATCCCAATACCAGACATGGATCCCAATACCAGACATGGATCCCAATACCAGACATGGATCCCAATACCAGACATGAATACCAGACATGGATCCTAATACCAGACATGGATCCCAATACCAGACATGGATCCCAATACCAGACATGGATCCCAATACCAGACATGGATCCCAATACCAGACATGGATCCTAATACCAGACATGGATCCCAATACCAGACATGGATCCCAATACCAGACATGGATCCCAATACCAGACATGGATCCCAATACCAGACATGAATACCAGACATGGATCCCAATACCAGATATGAATACCAGACATGGATCATAATACCAGACATGGATCCCAATACCAGACATGGATCCTAATACCAGACATGGATCCCAATACCAGACATGGATCCCAGACATGGATCCTAATACCAGACATGGATCCTAATACCAGACATGGATCCCAATACCAGACATGGATCCCAATACCAGACATGGATCCCAATACCAGACATGGATCCCAATACCAGACATGGATCCCAATACCAGACATGGATCCCAATACCAGACATGGATCCCAATACCAGACACGGATCCCAATATCAGACACGGATCCCAATACCAGACATGAATACCAGACATGGATCCCAATACCAGACATGGATCCCAATACCAGACACGGATCCCAATACCAGACATGGATCCTAATACCAGACATGGATCCCAATACCAGACATGGATCCCAATACCAGACATGGATCCCAATACCAGACATGGATCCCAATACCAGACATGGATCCCAATACCAGACATGGATCCCAATACCAGACATGGATCCCAATACCAGACATGGATCCCAATACCAGACAAGAATACCAGACATGGATCCCAATACCAGACATGGATCAAATACCAGACATGGATCCCAATACCAGACATGGATCATAATACCAGACATGGATCCTAATACCAGACATGGATCCTAATACCAGACATGGATCCCAGACATGGATCCTAATACCAGACATGGATACTAATACCAGACATGGATCCCAGACATGGATCCTAATACCAGACATGGATCCCAATACCAGACATGGATCCCAATACCAGACATGGATCCCAATACCAGACATGGATCCCAATACCAGACATGAATCCTAATACCAGACATGGATCCCAATACCAGACATGGATCCTAATACCAGACATGGATCCCAATACCAGACATGAATACCAGACATGGATCCCAATACCAGACATGGATCCCAATACCAGACATGGATCCTAATACCAGACATGGATCCCAATACCAGACATGGATCCCAATACCAGACATGGATCAAATACCAGACATGGATCCCAATACCAGACATGGATCATAATACCAGACATGGATCCTAATACCAGACATGGATCCTAATACCAGACATGGATCCCAGACATGGATCCTAATACCAGACATGGATCCTAATACCAGACATGGATCCCAGACATGGATCCTAATACCAGACATGGATCCTAATACCAGACATGGATCCCAATACCAGACATGAATACCAGACATGGATCCCAATACCAGACATGGATCCCAATACCAGACATGGATCCCAATACCAGACATGGATCCCAATACCAGACATGGATCCCAATACCAGACATGGATCCCAATACCAGACATGGATCCTAATACCAGACATGGATCCCAATACCAGACATGAATCCTAATACCAGACATGAATCCCAATACCAGACATGAATACCAGACATGAATCCTAATACCAGACATGGATCCCAATACCAGACATGGATCCCAATACCAGACATGGATCCTAATACCAGACATGGATACCAGACATGGATCCCAATACCAGACATGAATACCAGACATGGATCCCAATACCAGACATGGATCCTAATACCAGACATGAATCCTAATACCAGACATGAATCCTAATACCAGACATGAATCCCAATACCAGACATGAATACCAGACATGAATCCTAATACCAGACATGGATCCCAATACCAGACATGGATCCCAATACCAGACATGGATCCTAATACCAGACATGGATCCCAATACCAGACATGGATCCCAATACCAGACATGGATCCCAATACCAGACATGGATCCCAATACCAGACATGGATCCTAATACCAGACATGAATACCAGACATGGATCCTAATACCAGACATGGATCCTAATACCAGACATGGATCCCAGACATGGATCCTAATACCAGACATGAATACCAGACATGGATCCTAATACCAGACATGAATACCAGACATGGATCCTAATACCAGACATGGATCCTAATACCAGACATGGATCCCAGACATGGATCCTAATACCAGACATGAATACCAGACATGGATCCTAATACCAGACATGAATACCAGACATGGATCCTAATACCAGACATGGATCCCAATACCAGACATGGATCCCAATACCAGACATGGATCCCAATACCAGACATGGATCCCAATACCAGACATGGATCCCAATACCAGACATGAATACCAGACATGGATCCTAATACCAGACATGGATCCCAATACCAGACATGGATCCCAATACCAGACATGGATCCCAATACCAGACATGGATCCCAATACCAGACATGGATCCTAATACCAGACATGGATCCTAATACCAGACATGGATCCCAATACCAGACATGGATCCCAATACCAGACATGGATCCCAATACCAGACATGAATACCAGACATGGATCCCAATACCAGATATGAATACCAGACAGGGATCATAATACCAGACATGGATCCCAATACCAGACATGGATCCTAGTACCAGACATGGATCCTAATACCAGACATTGATCCCAGACATGGATCCTAATACCAGACATGGATCCTAATACCAGACATGGATCCCAATACCAGACATGGATCCCAATACCAGACATGGATCCCAATACCAGACATGGATCCTAATACCAGACATGGATCCTAATATCAGACATGGATCCCAGACATGGATCCTAATACCAGACATGGATCCTAATACCAGACATGGCTCCCAGACATGGATCCTAATACCAGACATGGATCCTAATACCAGACATGGATCCCAATACCAGACATGGATCCCAATACCAGACATGGATCCCAATACCAGACATGGATCCCAATACCAGACATGAATCCTAATACCACACATGGATCCCAATACCAGACATGGATCCCAATACCAGACATGGATCCCAATACCAGACATGGATCCCAATACCAGACATGAATCCTAATACCAGACATGGATCCCAATACCAGACATGGATCCCAATACCAGACATGGATCCCAATACCAGACATGGATCCCAATACCAGACATGAATCCTAATACCAGACATGGATCCCAATACCAGACATGGATCCTAATACCAGACATGGATCCCAATACCAGACATGAATACCAGACATGGATCCCAATACCAGACATGGATCCCAATACCAGACATGGATCCTAATACCAGACATGGATCCCAATACCAGACATGGATCCCAATACCAGACATGAATACCAGACATGGATCCCAATACCAGACATGGATCATAATACCAGACATGGATCCCAATACCAGACATGGATCCTAATATCAGACATGGATCCTAATACCAGACATGGATCCTAATACCAGACATGGATCCCAATACCAGACATGGATACCAGACATAGATCCCAATACCAGACATGGATCCCAATACCAGACATGGATCCCAATACCAGACATGGATCCTAATACCAGACATGGATACCAGACATAGATCCCAATACCAGACATGAATACCAGACATGGATCACGGACCAACTCCAGAATGTCCAACAGGAGTGAAGGATTATGAACAAAGTTTCATCTCATGAAAAACAGGCATCCCTGTTGTGGCTGCAGCTTCAAAGGACAAGTCTGCGACCCAATGGCACCATTTTCCCTACACGGTGCACTACTTTTCACTAGAGCCCTCAGGGCTCTTTTGGCTCTGGTCAAAAGTAGTGCACTATATAGGGAATAGGGTGCCATTTGGTACGTAGCCATGGAGTTTAACAATTTTGCAGGTTTGTCTTTTCTTGGACAGGATAAGTCCCATTCAGAGCAGAGAGCCTGCCTGCCTCCTTCTGTACCTGACCTAATTCTGTCATGTGCTTTAATAGTCCCACCATATGTTACACAGAGCAGAGCGGAGCGGCTGCCTTGACGAGTCATACTACATGTAGTAGTACTGTCGGCACCACAACCTCTGCCACCCCGTCACGTTAGGCTACATCTCCTCTATGTACTACAGCATACTGTAGAACTAGTCCTATTTATTAGTGTCGTATGTCTGGCTCCCAGTCACTTGCCTGTGTCCAAAATGGCATCCATAGGGCTCTGGACAAAAGCAGGGCACTATACAAGGACTAGGGTTCCATTTTGGGACTATTAAAACAGGTTGAATGTGATGCAGGGACTAGACAAAGAGACTCAATAAACAGGAAGGTTGATGGGAAGCGGAGGGGATGATGACATCCTCACTGGCCTCTAATATCTGCCTTCCTAGAAACTTCAAACGCTGTTGTCTGCCCAGAGAGAACCTGATGTTTTTTTTTAAATAGACTGAATCCAGAAGATGTTTTGTCAAAGCAAATTGTGAAACTACGACGGACGTTTAGGGTCAAACGTTTATATGCATCCCACTGGATGTCATTAGGTGAATGCCCCAATTTGTAAGTCGCTCTGGATAAGAGCGTCTGCTAAATGACTTAAATGTAAATGTAAATCTCTGCCATTTGCTTGACTTGACTGGGATCTTTCTCCCAGGAGTCTGTGTCATGGGGAACAGAGGGGGGCACCTGCTCCATATGCATGTGACAGGACGTCAATAACGTGTCACGGGTCAGAGGTCTTTAAAGAAACTTTTTCAAGAAAAAAAGTGGTGGTTTTAAGTGTACTGAGATAATCAGGACTGGGCGTGGTCAACGCTATAGTCCTTGTAAAAAGGTCTTTGGGTGCATAGTTGTAAGGTTATAAACAATACAATATGAAGAGAAACAGAGAGGTTTTTCCTTTTCTAGTTAATGCCTGGCTTCAACTGAAACCAACACATTCAGCTCTATCTCCCCATGTCCTTTCTAACAGAGTGTCTGATCTGAGACCAGTGAGGGCTGGGACTTGGGTTGTGTGCCAAATGGCACCCTTCTGCCTTGATAGTGCACTACCTTTGACCAGGGCCAACAGGGCCAATAGGGCTCTGGTCAAAAGTAGTGCACTACATAGGGAATTGGGTGTCGTTTGGGACGCACACTTGGACTCAGACATGGGCCAGGTCTGTGCTGTGCTCTGTGATGTAATGCTAATCCACTGCTGTGCTGAGAAACTCTGCTTGTCAAAATCTGGGCAATTAAAGGCAGTAACCATGTCATGTGACGAGACCAGGCCAAATCAAATCAAAATAAAATGTGAATTGTCACATGCTTTGTGAACAGCAGGTGTAGACTAACAGTGAAATGCTTTGCTACCCAACAATGCAGAATACACAAAAAGAAAACATTATAATAATAGAAAACAACATGTTAAAACAACGAATAAATCCACAATGAGTAATGATAGCTTGGCTATATACAAGGGGTACCAGTACTGAGTCAATGATAGCTTGGCTATATACACAGGGTACCAGTACTGAGTCAATGATAGCTTGGCTATATACAAGAGGTACCAGTACTGAGTCAATGATAGCTTGGCTACATACAAGGGGTACCAGTACTGAGTCAATGATAGCTTGGCTATATACACAGGGTACCAGTACTGAGTCAATGACAGCTTGGCTATATACACAGGGTACCAGCACCAAGTCAATGATAGCTTGGCTATATATACAGGGTACCAGTACAGAGCCAATGATAGCTTGGCTATATACAAGGGGTACCAGTACAGAGCCAATGATAGCTTGGCTATATACAAGGGGTACCAGTACAGAGCCAATGATAGTTTGGCTATATACAAGGGGTACCAGTACAGAGTAATGATAGCTTGGCTATATACAAGGGGTACCAGTACAGAGTAATGATAGCTTGGCTATATACAAGGGGTACCAGCACTGAGTCACTGATAGCTTGGCTATATACACAGGGTACCAGCACCAAGTCAATGATAGCTTGGCTATATATACAGGGTACCAGTACAGAGCCAATGATAGCTTGGCTATATACAAGGGGTACCAGTACAGAGCCAATGATAGCTTGGCTATATACAAGGGGTACCAGTACAGAGCCAATGATAGTTTGGCTATATACAAGGGGTACCAGTACAGAGTAATGATAGCTTGGCTATATACAAGGGGTACCAGTACTGAGCCAATGATAGTTTGGCTATATACACAGGGTACCAGTACAGAGTAATGATAGCTTGGCTATATACAAGGGGTATCAGTACAGAGTAATGATAGCTTGGCTATATACAAGGGGTACCAGTACAGAGCCAATGATAGTTTGGCTATATACACAGGGTACCAGTACAGAGCCAATGATAGCTTGGCTATATACAAGGGGTATCAGTACAGAGTAATGATAGCTTGGCTATATACAAGGGGTACCAGTACAGAGCCAATGATAGTTTGGCTATATACACAGGGTACCAGTACAGAGCCAATGATAGCTTGGCTATATACAAGAGGTACCAGTACTGAATCGATGATAGCTTGGTTATTTACACGGGGTACCAGTACAGAGCCAATGATAGCTTGGCTATATACAAGGGGTACCAGTACTGAGTCAATGATAGCTTGGCTATATACAAGGGGTACCAGTACTGAGTCAATGATAGCTTGGCTACATACAAGGGGTACCAGTACAGAGCCAATGATAGCTTGGCTATATACAAGGGGTACCAGTACAGAGCCAATGATAGCTTGGTTATTTACAAGGGGCACCAGTACCGAGTCAATGATAGCTTGGCTATATACAAGGGGTACCAGTACCGAGTCAATGATAGCTTGGCTATATACAAGAGGTACCAGTACCGAATCACTGATAGCTTGGCTACATACAAGGGGAACCAGTACTGAGTCGATGTGCAGGAGAACGAGAAAATTGAGATAGATATATACATATACACTCAGCGGTCAGCTCCTACAGACAGTGAGTCACGTGGCCGTGGCTTGCTATTAAAACAGGCAGACAGGCATTGAGGCATTCAATTATTGTTTGATTGAACTTTAGAATGGGAAAAACGAGCGACCCTAAGCGAGTGACCCTGAGCGTGGTATGACCTTTGGTGCCAGGCATGCCGGATCCAGGATCTCAGAAACAGCAGCCCTCCTGGGCTTTTCATGCACAACAGTATCTAGGGTTTACAGAGAAGGGTGTGACAAACAAAACACATCCATTCAGTGGCAGTCCTGTGGGTGAAAACAGCTGGTTGATGAGAGAGGTCGAAGGAGAATGGCCAGAATGGTGCGAGCTAACAGGCGGGCCACAAACAGACCAATAACAGCACAGTACAACAGTGGTGTGCAGAACGGCCTCTCAGAACACACAACTCATCCATCCTTGTCATGGATGGGCTATAGTTGCACCAGGGTATTTGATGAGTGTGGAAGTGTAGAAGTGTAGAAGTGTGTGTGCGCGAGTGTGCGTGTGTGCGTGTGTGCGTGTGTGTGTGTGCGTGCGTGCGTGTGTGCGTGTGTGTGTGTGCGTGTGTGCGTGCGTGCGTGTGTGCGTGTGTGTGTGTGCGTGTGCGTGTGTGTGTGTGTGTGTGTGATGTGTTTCTGGAGTTTCCTAGAGGACCTAAAGGCACTGCCTGAGGGGATGTGGGATGTTAATCTCAGCATGGGGGGGGGGGTTTCATTGTGATAGTGTCACGTTCCTGACCTATTTATGTTAGTTTTGTGTGTTAGTTGGTCAGGACGTGAGGTTGGGTGGGCATTCTATGTTATCTGTTTCTATGTTGGTTTTGGTTTGCCTGGTATGGCTCTTGATTAGAGGCAGGTGGTTTGCGTTTGCCTCTGATTAAGAGTCATATTTAGGTAGGGCATTCTCACTGTTTGTTTGTGGGTGGTTGTCTCCTGTGATGTCTATCGTGTTGTCGATGTTTTTTCACATATGGAGCTGTTTGGCTGTTCGTTCGTTTTGATGTCCGTTCCTGTTCGTGAGTTTACGTTTGTCCATGTAAGTTTATGTTCAGGTTCCGTTGTACGTCGTTTTCTTATTTTGTAGTTTGTTAAAGTGTTTTTGTTTCGTGACCATCGTAATTAATAATAAAGATGGCATATTTCCCAGACTCCGCATTTTGGTCAGAAGATCCTTCTCTCCTCACCTCATCTGAGGATGAGGAAAGCGACAGCTATAACAGAACCACCCACCAACCCAGAGCCAAGCAGCGGAGTCAAAGGAGAAAGGGACAGGAAAAGAAGGAGCAATGGACATGGGACGATGTTTTGGACGGAAAGGGTGTCTACACATGGGAGGAGATCCTAGCTGGTAGAGATCGCCTCCCATGGGAACAGCTGGAGGCACTGAGGAGAGCGGAGGCTACCGGAGAGAGGAACCGGAGCTATGAGGGGACACGTCTGGCACGGAAGCCGAAAAAGCCCGTGAGTAACTCCCAAAAATTTCTTGGGGGGGGGGCTAAAGGGTAGTGGGCCAAGGGCAGGTAGGAGACCTGCGCCCACTTCCCAGGCTCACCGTGGAGAGCGGGAGTACGGGCAGGCGCCGTGTTACGCAGTAGAGCGCACGGTGTCTCCTGTACGAGTGCATAGCCCGGTGCGGGTTATTCCACCTCCCCGCACTGGGAGGGCTAGATTGGGTATTGAGCCAGGTGTCATGAGGCCGGCTCAACGCATCTGGTCACCAGTGCGTCTCCTCGGGCCGGCATACATGGCACCGGCCTTACGCATGGTTTCTCCGGTTCGCCTACATAGGCCGGTGCGGGTTATTCCACCTCCCCGCACTGGTCGGGCGACCGGGAGCATTCAACCAGGTAAGGTTGGGCAAGCTCAATGCTCAAGAGTGCCAGTACGCCTCCACGGTCCGGTATTTCCGGCACCACCTCCCCGCCCCAGCCTAGTACCTACAGTGTATACACTACGCACTAGGCTACCAGTGCGTATCCTGAGCCCTGTTCCTCCTCCACGCACTCTCCCTGTAGTGCGTGTATCTAGCCCGGTGCCTCCAGTTCCGGTCCCACGCACTAAGCTACCAGTGCGTCTCCAGAGCCCTGAACCCACTGTATCTTCTCCCCCTACTAATCCTGATGTGCTTGTCCTCAGCCCGGTGTCACCAGTGCCGGTACCACGCATCAGGGATAGAGTAGGCTTTGAGAATACAGTGTGCCCTGTCCCTGCTCCCCGCACTAGTAGGAAGGTGCTTATCATTAGCACGGTGCCTCCAGTTCCGGCACCACGCACCAGGTCTACAGTGCGCCATATCCGGCCAGAGCCATCCGTCTCCCCAGCGCCATCTGAGCCATCCGTCTCCCCAGCGCCATCTGAGCCATCCGTCTCCCCAGCGCCATCTGAGCCATCCGTCTCCTCAGCGCCATCTGAGCCATCCGTCTCCCCAGCGCCATCTGAGCCATCCGTCTGCCAGGAGCCTGCAAAGCCGCCCGTCTGCCATAAGCCTGCAAAGCCGCCCGTCTGCCATGAGCCTACTGAGCCGTCAGCCAGACAGGAGCCGCTAGAGCCATCAGCCAGACAGGAGCCGCTAGAGCCGTCAGCCAGACAGGATCTGCCAGAGCCGCCAACCAGACAGGATCTGCCAGAGCCGCCAACCAGACAGGATCTGCCAGAGCCGCTAACCAGACAGGATCTGCCAGAGCCGCCAACCAGACAGGATCTGCCAGAGCCGCCAACCAGACAGGATCTGCCAGAGCCGCCAGCGAGCCATGAGCAGCCAGAGCCGTCAGAGCGCCATGAGCAGCCAGAGCCGTCAAAGAGCCATGAGCAGCCAGAGCCGTCAGTGAGCCATGAGCAGCCAGAGCCGTCAGAGAGCCATGAGCAGCCAGAGCCGTCAGAGCGCCATGAGCAGCCAGAGCCGTCAAAGAGCCATGAGCAGCCAGAGCCGTCAGTGAGCCATGAGCAGCCAGAGCCGTCAGAGAGCCATGAGCAGCCAGAGCCGTCAGAGAGCCATGAGCGTCGTGAGCCGTCAGCCTGCCATGAGCGTCGAGAGCCGTCAGCCTGCCATGAGCGTCGAGAGCCGTCAGCCTGCCATGAGCGTCGAGAGCCGTCAGCCTGCCATGAGCGTCGAGAGCCGTCAGCCTGCCATGAGCGTCGAGAGCCGTCAGCCTGCCATGAGCGTCGAGAGCCGTCAGCCTGCCATGAGCGTCGAGAGCCGTCAGCCTGCCATGAGCGTCGAGAGCCGTCAGCCAGCCATGAGCATCGAGAGTCGTCAGTCAGCCATGAGCTGCCCTTCAGCCTGAAAAGGCTGGATACCCAGAACTGCCCATCAGTCCAGAGCTGTCTCTCTGTCCGGAGCTGCCTTTCAGTCCGGAGTTGCCCCTCTATCCTAATCTCCCTCTCTATCTTCATCTATCTCTATAGTCTTATCTATCCCTCTATCTTGATTTATCTCTCTGTCCTGGTGTTATCCTTATTTAATATATTATTAAGAGAATTGTGTGGGGGAAGAAAGAGGGTGGACATTCTTTGTGGGAGGAAGTTAGGATGGATTATGGTGGGGTGGGAACCGCGCCCGGAGCCTGAGCCACCACCGTGGTTAGATGCCCACCCAGACCCTCCCCTAGACTTTGTGCTGGTGCGTCCGGAGTTCGCACCTTGTGGGGGGGGTACTGTCACGTTCCTGACCTATTTATGTTAGTTTTGTGTGTTAGTTGGTCAGGACGTGAGGTTGGGTGGGCATTCTATGTTATCTGTTTCTATGTTGGTTTTGGTTTGCCTGGTATGGCTCTTGATTAGAGGCAGGTGGTTTGCGTTTGCCTCTGATTAAGAGTCATATTTAGGTAGGGCATTCTCACTGTTTGTTTGTGGGTGGTTGTCTCCTGTGATGTCTATCGTGTTGTCGATGTTTTTTCACATATGGAGCTGTTTGGCTGTTCGTTCGTTTTGATGTCCGTTCCTGTTCGTGAGTTTACGTTTGTCCATGTAAGTTTATGTTCAGGTTCCGTTGTACGTCGTTTTCTTATTTTGTAGTTTGTTAAAGTGTTTTTGTTTCGTGACCATCGTAATTAATAATAAAGATGGCATATTTCCCAGACTCCGCATTTTGGTCAGAAGATCCTTCTCTCCTCACCTCATCTGAGGATGAGGAAAGCGACAGCTATGACAGATAGGATGTTTACCAGACTGAAACAACACGGTCACCCACCAAGTTTCATCCTGCTTCTATTTTAGGGATGAGCAAATATTTCAGGAAAGGGCAACTATTCAGGGACAGGCAACTATTCAGGGACAGGCAACTATTCAGGGACAGGCAACTATTTCAGCGACAGGCAACTATTTCAGGGACAGGCAACTATTTCAGGGACAGGCAACTATTCAGGGACAGGCAACTATTTCAGGGACAGGCAACTATTTCAGCGACAGGCAACTATTTCAGGGACAGGCAACTATTTCAGCGACAGGAAACTATTCAGGGACAGGCAACTATTTCAGGGCCAGGCAACTATTTCAGGGACAGGCAACTATTTCAGGGACAGGCAACTATTTCAGCGACAGGCAACTATTTCAGGGACAGGCAACTATTCAGGGACAGGCAACTATTTCAGGGACAGGCAACTATTTCAGGGACAGGCAACTATTCAGGGACAGGCAACTATTCAGGGACAGGCAACTATTTCAGGGACAGGCAACTATTTCAGCGACAGGAAACTATTTCAGGGACAGGCAACTATTTCAGGGACAGGCAACTATTTCAGGGACAGGCAACTATTTCAGGGACAGGCAACTATTCAGGGACAGGCAACTATTCAGGGACAGGCAACTATTCAGGGACAGGAAACTATTTCAGGGACAGGGAACTATTTCAGGGACAGGCAACTATTCAGGGACAGGCAACTATTTCAGGGACAGGCAACTATTTCAGGGACAGGCAACTATTCAGGGACAGGCAACTATTTCAGGGACAGGCAACTATTTCAGCGACAGGCAACTATTTCAGGGACAGGCAACTATTTCAGCGACAGGCAACTATTTCAGGGACAGGCAACTATTTCAGGGACAGGCAACTATTTCAGGGACAGGCAACTATTCAGGGACAGGCAACTATTTCAGGGACAGGCAACTATTTCAGCGACAGGCAACTATTTTAGGGACATGCAACTATTCAGGGACAGGCAACTATTTCAGGGACAGGCAACTATTTCAGGGACAGGCAACTATTTCAGGGACAGGCAACTATTTCAGGGACAGGCAACTATTTCAGGGGCAGGGGGCTAAACACTACTATATCATCTGATTCTGGCCCATCCACTTGAAGAGAGATTTCTTGCTAGAGATCCATTACAGATCATGATGACATCTATGACAGATATGACTGTCAGCAGTCTAGCCACAGTGGGTTGGTTGTGACCATGAGGTATTTGTTATTATGGGGGGAGGACTCAACATCTCAACATCAGCTCTGTGGCTGTCTCTCAACATCAGCTCTGTGGCTATCTCTCAACATCAGCTCTGTGGTTGTCTCTCAACATGAGCTCTGTGGCTGTCTCTCAACATCAGCTCTGTGGCTGTCTCTCAACATCAGCTCTGTGGCTGTCTCTCAACATGAGCTCTGTGGCTGTCTCTCAACATGAGCTCTGTGGCTGTCTCTCAACATGAGCTCTGTGGCTGTCTCTCAACATGAGCTCTGTGGCTGTCTTTCAACATCAGCTCTGTGGCTGTCTCTCAACATCAGCTCTGTGGTTGTCTCTCAACATCAGCTCTGTGGCTGTCTCTCAACATCAGCTCTGTGGCTGTCTCTCAACATCAGCTCTGTGGCTGTCTCTCAACATGAGCTCTGTGGCTGTCTCTCAACATCAGCTCTGTGGCTGTCTTTCAACATGAGCTCTGTGGCTGTCTCTCAACATCAGCTCTGTGGCTGTCTCTCAACATGAGCTCTGTGGTTGTCTCAACATGAGCTCTGGCTGTCTCTCAACATGAGGTCTGTGGTTAAACTGACTGAATACTACTTGGCAGCTAAGCTGACAGTTTTAATGTGTAACATTGCATTTAATTTGATTTAACAGATTTATTCCCTGTTATTCGTTCGAGAGGTTGCATGTATTTTCCAAATAGGACTATTATGATCCTGCTGAGAAAAAAATGAAATGTGCATTAGCACTTGTAAAGTTTCTTAGCTGGAATATTGCTACAATAACAAACATACTAACTGGTATTTGTTCATTGTATTATTTCACATTTTGTTTTTCTTAAATGGTTCTCTGCAATTGTCTCCTGAGTAAAACATGTGTTCAACATTTAAAGTGTCCTGCTGTTTAATTCGAACAATATCAGATCTTATTTCTCCCTTCTGTAGAAAATCATATTTCTCTCTTCTCTGGAGAATGTTTTATCCGTTTAATTCTTCATGAAAAATACTCAAATCTGATCTGGGAGGACCATGTAGAACAGGCAGTAGTAGAGAGATATCCAGCATCTTCAGATAGGATTCACACCACTTTACTTTTTCCACAGTGTTACAGCCTGAATTAAAAATGGGTTCAATTGAGATTTTGTGTCACTGGTCTTCACACCATACCCCATCATTTCAAAGTGCAATTATGTTTTTAGACATTTTTACAAATGAATTAAAAAGGAAAAGCTGTCAATAATGTAACAGTCCTGACCTGTTTTATGTTGTTTTTTATGTGTTTATGGTCAGGGCATGTGTTTTGGGTGGGCAGTCTATGTTATCTGTTTCTATGTTGGTTTCGGTGTGCCTGGTATGGCTCTTGATTAGAGGCAGGTGGTTTGCATTTTCCTCTAATCAAGAGTCATATTTAGGTAGGGCATTATCACTGTGTGTTTGTGGGTGATTGTCTCCTGTGATGTCTTCGTGTCGTTATCGATGTATATTCACAAACGGGACTGTTTGGCTGTTCGTTTTGTTTCGATGTCGTCTGTTGCCTGTTCGTGAGTTTACGTTTCAGTTATGTAAGTTTATGTTCAGGTTTTCGTTCTACGTCGTTTTGTTATTTTGTAGTTTGAAAGTGTTTTGTTTAGTTTTCGTGTTGCCATCTGCATCGTTTGTAATCTATAATAAAGATGGCATATTTCCCAGACTCCGCATTTTGGTCAGAAGATCCTTCTCTCCTTACCTCATCTGAGGATGAGGAGAGCGACAGCTCTTACAGAATCACCCACCAAAATACAGAGACCAAGCGGTATGGGAATGCTCGACGGAGCAATAAGGATTTCTGGACTTGGGAGGAGATATTGGACGGTAGAGGACCTTGGGCTCAACCAGGGGAATATCGCCGTCCTAAGGAGGAGAAGAGGGCAGCCACAGCCCAGGAGCGCTGGTATGAGGAGGCAGCGCGACGACGCGGTTGGGAGCCCGTGAGTAAGACCCAAAAATTTCTTGGGGGGGGGCACACGAGGAGTGTGGTAAAGCCGGGTAGGATACCCGAGCCAACTCCCCGTGCTTACCGTGGAGGTAGAAGGCGTCGTACTGGTAAGACACCGTGTTATGCGGTAAAGCGCACGGTGTCCCCAGTACGCGTGCTTAGCCCAGTGCGGGCTATTCCACCTTGCCGCACTGGGAGGGCTAGGTTGGGCATCGAGCCGGGTGCCATGAAGCCGGCCCAACGTAGCTGGTCTCCAGTACGTCTCCTCGGGCCGGTGTACATGGCACCAGCCTTACAGGTGGTGTCCCCGGTTCGCCTGCATAGCCCAGTGCGGGCTATTCCACCTCGCCGCACTGGCAGGGCTACGGGGTTCATTCAACCTGGTAGGGTTGGGGAGGCTCGGTGCTCAAGAGCACGTGTCCTCCTTCACGGTCCGGTATATCCGGTGCCACCTCCATGTACCAGTCCTCCGGTGGCAGCCCCCCGTACCAGGCTGTCTCTCCGGGTTCTCTCTCCTGCTGTTTCCTCCTCTCCAGCGCAGCCGGTGCCTAGACCACGCACCAGGCTGTCTCTCCTTCTCCTCCCTACAGAGCCATCCGTCTCCCCAGCGCCATCTGAGCCATCCGTCTCCCCAGCGCCATCTGAGCCATCCGTCTCCCCAGCGCCATCTGAGCCATCCGTCTCCCCAGCGCCATCTGAGCCATCCGTCTCTCCAGCGCCATCTGAGCCATCCGTCTCCCCAGCGCCGTCTGAGCCATCCGTCTGCCATGAGCCTGCAAAGCCGCCCGTCTGCCATGAGCCTGCAAAGCCGCCCGTCTGCCATGAGCCTACAGAGCCATCCGCCAGACAGGAGCCGCTAGAGCCGTCAGCCAGACAGGAGCCGCTAGAGCCGTCAGCCAGACAGGATCTGCCAGAGCCGCCAACCAGACAGGATCTGCCAGAGCCGCCAACCAGACAGGATCTGCCAGAGCCGCCAACCAGACAGGATCTGCCAGAGCCGCCAACCAGACAGGATCTGCCAGAGCCGCCAACCAGACAGGATCTGCCAGAGCCGCCAGCGAGCCATGAGCAGCCAGAGCCGTCAGAGAGCCATGAGCAGCCAGAGCCGTCAGAGAGCCATGAGCAGCCAGAGCCGTCAAAGAGCCATGAGCAGCCAGAGCCGTCAAAGAGCCATGAGCAGCCAGAGCCGTCAGTGAGCCATGAGCAGCCAGAGCCGTCAGAGAGCCATGAGCAGCCAGAGCCGTCAGAGCGCCATGAGCGTCGAGAGCCGTCAGCCTGCCATGAGCGTCGAGAGCCGTCAGCCTGCCATGAGCGTCGAGAGCCGTCAGCCTGCCATGAGCGTCAAGAGCCGTCAGCCTGCCATGAGCGTAGAGAGCCGTCAGCCAGCATGGACCTGCCAGAGCCGTCCAAACAGGACCTGCCAGAGTCCTTCAGCCGGGATCTGCCCCTTGTCCCGGTGTTGCCCCTTGTCCCGGTGCTGCCCCTTGTCCCGGTGCTGCCCCTTGTCCCGGTGCTGCCCCTTGTCCCGGTGCTGCCCCTTGTCCCGGTGCTGCCCCTTGTCCCGGTGCTGCCCCTTGTCCCGGTGCTGCCCCTTGTCCCAGTGATGGTCCTTATCCTGGTGCTGCCCCTTGTTCTGGTGCTGCCCCTTGTCCCGGTGCTACCCCTTGTCCCGGTGCTGCCCCTTGTCCTGGTGCTAGCTGTTTATTTAGGGGAAGGTAGTGTTAGGGTGGGCATTAGAAGGGGTAGAAAGAAGAGGGGAGTGACTATGGTGGTATGGGGACAGCGTCCTGAGCCGGAACCACCACCGTGGTCAACTGCCCACCCGGACCCTCCCCTGGACTTTGTGCTTGTGCGCCCGGCGTGCGCATCTTGAGGGGGGGGTACTGTAACAGTCCTGACCTGTTTTATGTTGTTTTTTATGTGTTTATGGTCAGGGCATGTGTTTTGGGTGGGCAGTCTATGTTATCTGTTTCTATGTTGGTTTCGGTGTGCCTGGTATGGCTCTTGATTAGAGGCAGGTGGTTTGCATTTTCCTCTAATCAAGAGTCATATTTAGGTAGGGCATTATCACTGTGTGTTTGTGGGTGATTGTCTCCTGTGATGTCTTCGTGTCGTTATCGATGTATATTCACAAACGGGACTGTTTGGCTGTTCGTTTTGTTTCGATGTCGTCTGTTGCCTGTTCGTGAGTTTACGTTTCAGTTATGTAAGTTTATGTTCAGGTTTTCGTTCTACGTCGTTTTGTTATTTTGTAGTTTGAAAGTGTTTTGTTTAGTTTTCGTGTTGCCATCTGCATCGTTTGTAATCTATAATAAAGATGGCATATTTCCCAGACTCCGCATTTTGGTCAGAAGATCCTTCTCTCCTTACCTCATCTGAGGATGAGGAGAGCGACAGCTCTTACAAATAAGTATTCAACACCTTTGTAATGGCAAGCCTAAATAAGTTCAGGAGTAAAAATCTGCATAACAAGTCACAGAATAAGTTGAATGGATTCACTCTGTGTGCAATACTAGTGTTTATCACAAGGGTCTCCAATCTATTCGAAACTGAGAGCTACTAAAAAAATGGAATGATATACCCCCAAAAAATTTGAGCAATTTTTTCTAGGTAGAGGGCCTAGGTTAAGAGTGTTGGGCCAGTAACTGAAAGTTCGCTGGTTTGAATCCCCGAGCCGACAAGGTGGGAAAATATGTCTTTCTGCCCTTGAGCAAGGCAGTTAACCCCCAAACAACTCCTACTGCACGTGCGCCGAGGACGTGGATTAAGGCCCTCCGCACC
Organism: Salvelinus fontinalis; assembly: GCF_029448725.1. Lineage (NCBI taxonomy): Eukaryota > Metazoa > Chordata > Actinopteri > Salmoniformes > Salmonidae > Salvelinus > Salvelinus fontinalis. The sequence continues at coordinate 423,208 of NW_026600256.1, forward strand.
TCTCTGATTCAGAGGGGTTGGGTTAAATGTGGAAGACACATTTGGGATGAATGCTTTCAGCTGTGCAACTGACTAGTCCTTTCTTCTCTTCTCCTCTCATCCTGCAACTCTTTCCCTGGTCCTTAGTGTACAACAGAAAGTAACACGCTATGTTTCAACTATTCCACCTGGTCCTTAGTGTACAACAGAAAGTAACACACTATGTTATCAACTCTTTCCCTGGTCCTTAGTGTACAACAGAAAGTAGTGTACTATGTTATCAACTCTTTCCCTGGTCCTTAGTGTACAACAGAAAGTAACACAATATGTTGTCAACTCTTTCCCTGGTCCTTAGTGTACAACAGAAAGTAACACACTATGTTATCAACTCTTTCCCTGGTCCTTAGTGTACAACAGGAAGTAGTGTACTATGTTGTCAACTCTTTCCCTGGTCCTTAGTGTACAACAGAAAGTAGTGCACTATGTTGTCAACTCTTTCCCTGGTCCTTAGTGTACAACAGAAAGTAACACACTATGTTGTCAACTCTATCCCTGGTCCTTAGTGTACAACAGAAAGTAACACACTATGTTGTCAACTCTTTCCCTGGTCCTTAGTGTACAACAGAAAGTAACACACTATGTTGTCAACTCTATCCCTGGTCCTTAGTGTACAACAGAAAGTAACACACTATGTTGTCCACTCTTTCCCTGGTCCTTAGTGTACAACAGAAAGTAACACACTATGTTGTCAACTCTTTCCCTGGTCCTTAGTGTACAACAGAAAGTAGTGCACTATGTTGTCAACTCTTTCCCTGGTCCTTAGTGTACAACAGAAAGTAACACACTATGTTGTCAACTCTTTCCCTGGTCCTTAGTGTACAACAGAAAGTAGTGCACTATGTTGTCAACTCTTTCCCTGGTCCTTAGTGTACAACAGAAAGTACCACACTATGTTATCAACTCTTTCCCTGGTCCTTAGTGTACAACAGAAAGTAACACACTATGTTATCAACTCTTTCCCTGGTCCTTAGTGTACAACAGAAAGTAGTGTACTATGTTGTCAACTCTTTCCCTGGTCCTTAGTGTACAACAGAAAGTAGTGTACTATGTTGTCAACTCTTTCCCTGGTCCTTAGTGTACAACAGAAAGTAGTGCACTATGTTATCGACTCTTTCCCTGGTCCTTAGTGTACAACAGAAAGTAGTGTACTATGTTGTCAACTCTTTCCCTGGTCCTTAGTGTACAACAGAAAGTAGTGTACTATGTTATCAACTCTTTCCCTGGTCCTTAGTGTACAACAGAAAGTAGTGTACTATGTTATCAACTCTTTCCCTGGTCCTTAGTGTACAACAGAAAGTAACACACTATGTTATCAACTCTTTCCCTGGTCCTTAGTGTACAACAGAAAGTAGTGCACTATGTTGTCAACTCTTTCCCTGGTCCTTAGTGTACAACAGAAAGTAGTGCACTATGTTGTCAACTCTTTCCCTGGTCCTTAGTGTACAACAGAAAGTAGTGCACTATGTTGTCAACTCTTTCCCTGGTCCTTAGTGTACAACAGAAAGTAATGCACTATCTTGTCAACTCTTTCCCTGGTCCTTAGTGTACAACAGAAAGTAGTGTACTATGTTATCAACTCTTTCCCTGGTCCTTAGTGTACAACAGAAAGTAGTGCACTATGTTGTCAACTCTTTCCCTGGTCCTTAGTGTACAACAGAAAGTAGTGTACTATGTTGTCAACTCTTCCCTGGTCATTAGTGTACAACAGAAAGTAACACACTATGTTGTCAACTCTTTCCCTGGTCCTTAGTGTACAACAGAAAGTAACACACTATGTTGTCAACTCTTCCCCTGGTCCTTAGTGTACAACAGAAAGTAACACACTGTGTTGTCAACTCTTTCCCTGGTCCTTAGTGTACAACAGAAAGTAACACACTATGTTGTCAACTCTTTCCCTGGTCCTTAGTGTACAACAGAAAGTAACACACTATGTTGTCAACTCTTTCCCTGGTCCTTAGTGTACAACAGAAAGTAACACACTATGTTATCAACTCTTTCCCTGGTCCTTAGTGTACAACAGAAAGTAACACACTATGTTATCAACTCTTTCCCTTGTCCTTAGTGTACAACAGAAAGTAGTGCACTATGTTATCAACTCTTTCCCTGGTCCTTAGTGTACAACAGAAAGTAGTGCACTATGTTATCAACTCTTTCCCTGGTCCTTAGTGTACAACAGAAAGTAGTGCACTATGTTATCAACTCTTTCCCTGGTCCTTAGTGTACAACAGAAAGTAACACACTATGTTGTCAACTCTTTCCCTGGTCCTTAGTGTACAACAGAAAGTAGTGCACTATGTTATCAACTCTTTCCCTGGTCCTTAGTGTACAACAGAAAGTAACACACTATGTTGTCAACTCTTTCCCTGGTCCTTAGTGTACAACAGAAAGTAGTGCACTATGTTGTCAACTCTTTCCCTGGTCCTACAAGATACAGGCGTCCTTCCTAACTCAGTTGCCAGAGAGGAAGGAAACCGCTCAGGGATTTCACCATGAGGCCAATGGTGATTTTAAAACAGTTACAGAATTGAATGGCTGAGAAAACTGAGAATGGATCAACAAAATTGTAGTTACTCCACAATGCTAAACTAAATGACAGCGTGAAAAGAAGGAAGGCTGTACAGAATACAAATATTCCAAAACATGGATTCTGTTTGCAATAAGGCACTTAAGTAGAAATTCCCAAAAATTGTGTCATGAATACTTAGCTTTATGTTTGGGACAAATCCAACACATCACTTCATATTTTCAAGCATGGTGGTGGCTGCATCATGTTATGGGTATACTTGTCATCGGCAAGGACTAGAGAGTTTTTTAAAATAAAAACAAATGGAATAAAGCTAAACACAGGCAGGATCCTAGAGGAAAACCTGGTTCAGTCTGCTTTCCAACAGACACTGGGAGATTCATTCACCTTTCAGCAGGACAATAACCTAAAACACAAGGCCAAACCCTAGAGGAAAACCTGGTTCAGTCTGCTTTCCAACAGACACTGGGAGATTCATTCACCTTTCAGCAGGACAATATCCTAAAACACAGGTAAAATCCCAGAGGAAAACCTGGTTCAGTCTGCTTTCCAACAGACACTGGGAGATTCATTCACCTTTCAGCAGGACAATAACCTAAAACACAGGCAAAATCCCAGAGGAAAACCTGGTTCAGTCTGCTTTCCAACAGACACTGGGAGATTCATTCACCTTTCAGCAGGACAATAACCTAAAACACAAGGCCACATTTACATTGGAGTTGCTTATCAAGACGACGTTGAATGTTCCTGAGTGGCCGAGTTACAGTTTTGACTTAAATAGACTTGAAGATCAACGGCAAGACCTGAAAATGGATGTCTGGCAATGATCAACAACCAACTTGACAGATCTTAAAGAATTTTCAAAAGAATAATGCGCAGATATTGTACAATCCATGTGTGCAAAGCTCTTAGAGGCTGACCCAGAAAGACTCACAGCTGTAATCACTGCCAAAGGTGATTCTAACATATATTGGCGTATAATACTTATGTAAATGAGATATTTCTATATTTAATTTTCAATAAATTTGCAAACATTTCTAAAAACATGTGTTCACTTTGTCATTATGGGTAATTGTCGTGTAGATGTGTGAGAGAGAACATATGTTTAATCCATTTTGAATGCAGGCTGTAACACAACAACATGTGGAATAAGTCAAGGGGTAGGAATACTTTCTGAAGGCACCAGTGGATAAGGTTCAACCACCAGGTCTGTCTGGCAAGAACATGTCAGATGTCTCCAGAACAGGTTTATTTCAGATATTGAGTCAATACATGTCTGTCTGTCTGTCTGTCTGTCTGTCTGTCTGTCTGTCTGTCTGTCTGTCTGTCTGTCTGTCTGTCTGTCTGTCTGTCTGTCTGTCTGTCTGTCTGTCTGTCTGTCTGTCTGTCTGTCTGTCTGTCTGTCTGTCTGTCTGTCTGTCTGTCTGTCTGTCTGTCTGTCTGTCTGTCTGTCTGTCTGTCTGTCTGTCTGTCTGTCTGTCTGTCTGTCTGTCTGTGTGTGTGTGTGTGTGTGTGTGTGTGTGTGTGTGTGTGTGTGTGTGTGTGTGTGTGTGTGTGTGTGTGTGTGTGTGTGTGTGCCCATAGACTAGACTGTGGAGTTATACATGTTACTATACAGTAGACCAGATTACATAGAAAACATAGACTAGACTGTGGAGATATACATGTTTCTATACAGTAGACCAGATGACATAGAAAACATAGACTAGACTGTGGAGATATACATGTTTCTATACAGTAGACCAGATTACATAGAAAACATAGACTAGACTGTGGAGATATACATGTTTCTATACAGTAGACCAGATTACATAGAAAACATAGACTAGACTGTGGAGATATACATGTTGCTATATATTGGACCAGATGACATAGAAAACATAGACTAGACTGTGGAGATATACATGTTTCTATACAGTAGACCAGATGACATAGAAAACATAGACTAGACTGTGGAGATATACATGTTACTATATATTAGACCAGATGACATAGTATACACCATCTCTATCCTGCTATGACATGATATAATGTCAAATACACAAGCTATAATAAATACACATACAGGACAAAGGCCCAATTACTGGTATGATAAATCTACACCAATGGAATAACATAGAAAGTAACTGAAATGTGATGGCGTGGAACTGTAACCGCACAGAGGAACAGGTTTTTATTTATTTATCCTTTATTTAACTAGGCATGTCAGTTACCAACTAATTCTTATTTACAATGACGCACTACTGGAACAACACTGGGCCAATTGTGCGCCGCCCTATGACACTCCCAATCACGGCCGGTTGTGATACAGCCTGGAATCGAACCATGGTCTGTAGTGATGCCTCCAGCACTGAGATTCAGAGTCTTAGACCGCTGCGCCACTCGGGAGCCCGAAGGTTAAATGACATGCTACACAGTACACAGTAGAATGAAGGTACAACAAGGTGCTGAATGTCCATAGAAACAGCTATACGCATAAACAGACAATACAAATCATATATTTCCCCTGAAACGATGTGCGCTTCACCACCAGGCCAAACAAGCTAGTATTACTGGCATAACAGTCTGGCTTAGCTGGCTAGCAGTAGCATGACACACATGAAATAAAAAAATACCTCATAAACATGGTGAATATGACCTTGACCGCCTTAGCAACATCCAACTAAAGTAATGACTTGCCGGACACTACTTCCTAGTAGATACACGCCCTAAAACACAAGTCAAATACAGATTAGTAAAGAGCAGTACAACGAGGCCATTCTCTTCAGACCATGACCTCACTCTGAAGACAGGAGCGGGGTTCAGTGAGGTGCACAGGGGAATGGCAGACTGTGATTGGCTGATACAAGTGGGGTGACGTGTAGGTACCACTAATGAGAACATAAGGGGTGTTGGGTAAGTACAATTAACTACTAGAATAGGGGTGATGTAACTGCTAAGGCTTTTTAACAACTCAGAACAAGCCAATCATAACACTCGCCGTAGGAAGTGGGCGTCGTTCTTCGTTACAAATATACTTGAGACAACTGAACAAAGAATCGTTTTGATAAGCCAATGATTGAGTCGGGTGAGAGGGCGTCAAAGGCGAGAAAGGCATCCTCGCACTAGTCAGTAAAAAGTAATAGCCAAATCAAAAACGCACCCATCCTAAGGTTAACGCTTTACACATGGCACCCACCCTCTCACACTAAACTCCCATCCATTAATCAAGAAGTCCCCTGGTATTCCACCCTATGTACCCAGCGATAGCATCTAATACAAATGTTTACATTAAAAAACTAAAGACCGGGATTAATTTCAATGCGTTTGTGAAAGTACTTTGCTACTATAGTCAACCAGTGGAAAAGCCCCCGTTTCTCCCCGTTCTCTTGGTTTGTGTTTGTAGTTGGTCACAGTACAGTAATTGTAGGGTCTGATTTTTGCATTAGCAGTGCTGCCTTGACAGACCAGGACACAGGCCCTCGTTCTCTGGTGATAAGACGTGTGACACGAGTCTAGGCAGCCAGGGTCCTGCGACGTGCAGCAGGCTGGAGGGGAGAGATCATTTCTCAACTAAACGCCTAGTGAAAATAGCCTGGCACAGAGACCCGCGTGTTTGTGTGTGTGTGTGTGTTTGTGTGTGTCTGTGCGTGGGAGGGGGAGGGTGTGTGTGTGTGTGTGTGTGTGTGTGTGTGTGTGTGTGTGTGTGTGTGTGTGTGTGTGTGTGTGTGTGTGTGTGTGTGTGTGTGTGTGTGTGTGTGTGTGTGTGTGTGTGTGTGTCCAGAGCCGGCCCTAGCCTTTTGGGGGTCATAGGTGAGATTTGGTTGGGGGCCCCACCACCTCGCGGGCAAAACATTCCTTTATTGACAGCGGAGAGAAACAAATAATGTTTTTAAGTTAATTTCCTGCAAATATACATATTTTGCCATGGGGCGTAGAGAAAATGTTGATGTTTTAAAGCAAGTTTCTACCATTTGAAAAAGAAAAAAATGGAGTACAATTCTACTCATTTTACCAAGGGGCGGAGATAAAAAAAAAATGTTTTACATGTCATTTCCTGCAATTCTGCAGATTTTGCCATGACTTATGTCGTGTTAATATGATATCTGAGTGAGAGTGACTAACAAAATCAATGGGGGCCCTCTGGAGGTCAGGGCCCCTGGCCATGTATGTGCCCTTCGTGCCCGGTTGGTAATTCGGCCATGATTACTACAAGTTTAGATAACAATCCAAAAAATGACTGACATTAAAAGTGACTGACATTAAAAGAGGAAATGCTGATGTAAAGCCACATTTTGAAATGGCACCTTGTGTGTTCCACTATTCTAAAGATCAACAGTAAGTTGAGACCCCCCCCCCCCCCCCTAATTTATGCCCAGGGCCAGCCCTGTGTTTGTGTGTGTGTGTGTGTGTGTGTGTGTGTGTGTGTGTGTGTGTGTGTGTGCGTGTGCGTGTGCGTGTGCGTGTGCGTGTGCGTGTGCGTGTGCGTGTGTGTGTGTGTGTGTGGAGCTTCCCTGGAGGACCAAAAGGCACTGATTGAGAGCATATCGGATGTCAGTCTCAGCATGGGCCTGTGTTTATTGTGATGGGTTTGTACAACACTGAAACAACATGATCACCCAACAAGTTTCCTCCTGCATCTATTTCAGGGACGGGCAACTAATTTGTAATTTTGTCTTTTGGACAATTCATAGACCCAATTAGAGCTTTGAACAGAAGTATTGAAGAGGCATTTCTATGTGTCTGATGCAGGTCCCATTAAGGCAAGGCCTGCTCCTAGTATCCATCCTCTTTCTATGAGGTGCTGTCATGTCAGAGCTGGAGCTCTGAGCTCCCAGCCTGCCACCCAGGCTCCAATGCTGAGGCAGGTTCCCAGCCTGCCACCCAGGCTCCAATGCTGATGTAGACTCCCTGCCTGCCACCCAGGCTCCAATGCTGATGCAGACTCCCAGCCTGCCACCCAGGCTCCAATGCTGATGTAGACTCCCAGCCTGCCACCCAGCTCCAATGCTGAGGCAGGTTCCCAGCCTGCCACCCAGGCTCCAATGCTGATGCAGGTTCCCAGCCTGCCACCCAGGCTCCAATGCTGATGCAGGTTCCCAGCCTGCCACCCAGGCTCCAATGCTGATGTAGACTCCCTGCCTGCCACCCAGGCTCCAATGCTGATGCAGACTCCCAGCCTGCCACCCAGGCTCCAATGCTGATGTAGACTCCCAGCCTGCCACCCAGGCTCCAATGCTGATGTAGACTCCCAGCCTGCCACCCAGGCTCCCATGCTGATGCAGACACCCAGCCTGCCACCCAGGCTCCCATGCTGATGCAGACACCCAGCCTGCCACCCAAGCTCCCATGCTGATGCAGGTTCCCAGCCTGCCACCCAAGCTCCGAGGGTGATGCAAGCTCCAAGGCTGATGCAGGTTCCGAGGCTGATGCAGACTCCCAGGCTGATGCAGACTCCCGGGCTGATGCAGACTCTCAGACTGATGCAGACTCCCAGGCTGATGCAGACTCCCAGACTGATGCAGACTCCCAGACTGATGCAGGCTCCCAGACTGATGCAGGCTCCCAGACTGATGCAGGCTCCCAGACTGATGCAGGCTCCCAGGCTGATGCAGGCTCCCAGGGTGGGGAGGGGGTAGGGGAGGTCATAGCTAGCCAGACCCTAGGAGGTGGTGGGGTGGGGAGGGGGTAGTGGAGGTCATAGCTAGCCAGACCCTAGGAGGGGGTGGGGGTGGGGAGGGGGGTAGTGGAGGTCATAGCTAGCCAGACCCTAGGAGGTGGTGGGGGTGGGGTGGGGAGGGGGTAGTGGAGGTCATAGCTAGCCAGACCCTAGGAGGTGGTGGGGTGGGGTGGGGAGGGGGTAGTGGAGGTCATAGCTAGCCAGACCCTAGGAGGTGGTGGGGGTGGGGAGGGGGTAGTAGTGGTCATAGCTAGCCAGACCCTAGGAGGTGGTGGGGTGGGGGGTGGAGGGAATGGGAGATTGTCACTGGGGGTCAATCAGCACAGCATTAAGAGGGATACTGTCGATACTGTTTTTATTTTATTTACTTTTCTGCTCTTTTGCACACCAGTATCTCTACTTGCACATCATCATCTGCTCATTTATCACTCCAGTGTTCATCTGCTAAATTGTAATTATTCACTCCTATGGCCTATTTATTGCCTACCTCCTCATGCCTTTTGCACACACTGTATATAGACTTTCTTTTTTCTACTGTGTCATTGACTTGTTTATTGTGCTATTGGCTTGTTTATTGTTTATCCCATGTGTAACTCTGTGTTGTCTGTGTCACACTGCTTTGCTTTATCTTGGCCAGGTCGCAGTTGTAAATGAGAACCTGTTCTCAACTACCCTACCTGGTTAAATAAAGGTGAAATAAAATGTTTAAAATCAGAAGTGCCTGAAGACAACCTCCCCTCCCCTGGATGGGTTATGGAAGACATGGATGCTGCCACCATAGAAATACAATGACTTAAATGATACAGTAGATAATCATTTCTCTGGCTTCTCACAGCTCCATGGCTCTACCACTACCACACAATCTTTACGGTTGTATTTCCCCCGCATCAACATCTGTCTCTACCTACCATCATATGTTTCATCTCAATAATATCCAGTTAGATCTGTGATTTGTAGGGTAACATACATGTCCTGTTTTACTGTGTGGTATCCTGTGTGTGTGTGTGGGGGGGGGGGGGGGGGTTACTATGGTGATTGGTGAAGAGTAATGGCGTGGTCATGAAACCGTGTTGTTTCCCCAGGTGGGAAACGGACTGTGACCGTGGTGGAGTTCCAAGACAAACAGTCAACCTCAGCTAAAGCTGTCCTCTCATCATGTGTGAGCAGTCACTTCTCAGGATATAAAACAGCACGAACTGTGTCCCAAATAGCAACCTTTTCCCCCCCAAAAATGGACTACTTTTGAGCAGCACTGGCCCCTGGTCTGCTGTAGTGCACTGTATAGGAAATAGGGTGCCATTTGACACACCCTACTGCCTATAGAGCATACAGAATCTGGACCCGTTCACAAAACAAATTGTGTCAATATTAGAAAGCCCACGATTGACAAAGAATGTGATAACATGATGTGTTTGGATGTCACGATCGTGTTGACATGAACGAGAGGACCAAGGCGCAACATGATTTGAATACATCTTCTTTTTTAATAGCAACGACGAAGATGAACACTACACACTTATACAACACTAACGAAAACAACAAACGATCGTGAAAACTTCAAACGTAAGTGCACACACAAACTACTTACGTCGAACTATACAGATACACAAACAATGACCCACCAACAGCTAAAGCCTATGGCAGCCTTAAATATGGCTCCCAATTAGAGACAACCGAAATCAGCTGTCTCTAATTGAGAACCCATTCCGGCCACCATAGACTTTCCTAGAACTACACCCAACATAGACACAGCTAGACACATACACTCAACACCAAACCATAAACTACACCAAACACCCCCTCTACCATATAATACCCCAAAATACACACATACCCCATGTCACACCCTGACCTAACTAAAATAATAAATAAAACAAATAATACTAAGGCCAGGGCGTGACATAGCCCCCCCCTTAAGGCGCGAACTCCGGACGCACCAACACACAGTCTAGGGGAGGGTCTGGGTGGGCTTCCTTCCACGGCGGCGGCTCCGGCACTGGTCGTGGTCCCCACCCCACCATAGTCATAAGGGGCAGCACCGGGATAAAGGGCAGCACCGGGATAAGGGCCAGCACCGGGATAAGGGGTAGCACCGGGATAAGGGGTAGCACCGGGATAAGGGGCAGCACCGGGATAAGGGGCAGCACCAGGATAAGGGGCAGCACCAGGATAAGGGGCAGCACCAGGATAAGGGGCAGCACCAGGATAAGGGGCAACACCAGGATAATGGGCAGATCCTGGCTGGACGGCTCATGGCTGGCTGACAGATCTGGCTGCTCATGGCTGGCTGACGGATCTGGCTGCTCATGGCTGGCTGACGGATCTGGCTGCTCATGGCTGGCTGACGGATCTGGCTGCTCATGGCTGGCTGACGGGCCTGGCTGCTCATGGCTGGCTGACGGATCTGGCTGCTCATGGCTAGCTGGCGGCTCTGGCAGATCCTGTCTGGTTGGCGGCTCTGGCAGATCCTGTCTGGTTGGCGGCTCTGGCAGATCCTGTCTGGTTGGCGGCTCTGGCAGATCCTGTCTGACGTACGGCTCTAGCGGCTCCTGTCTGGCTGGCGGCTCTAGCGGCTCCTGTCTGGCGGACCGCTCAGTAGGCTCATGGCAGACGGGCGGCTTTGCAGGCTCATGGCAGACGGGCGGCTTTGCAGGCTCATTGCAGACGGATGGCTCAGATGGCGCTGGGGAGACGGATGGCTCAGATGGCGCTGGGGAGACGGATGGCTCAGATGGCGCTGGGGAGACGGATGGCTCAGATGACGCTTGGCAGACGAGCAGTTCAGGCATCGCTGTGCAGACGGCAGACTCCTGCCGGCTGAGGCGCACTATAGGCCTGGTGCGTGGTGCCGGGACTGGTGGCACCGGGCTAAAGGCACGCACTTTCAGGCTAGTGCGGGGAGAAGGAACAGGGCATACTGGACCCTGGGGACGCACATTAGGCCTAGTGCGTGGGGCCGGAACTGGTGGTACCGGACTGGGGACACGCATCTCAGGGCTAATGCGGGGAGCAGCAACAGGATGCACAGGACTCTGGAAACGCACAAGAGGCTTAGTGCGTGGTGCCGGAATTGGTGGTACCGGGCTGGAGACACGCACCATAGGACGAGTGCGTGGAGGAGGAACAGGGCTCTGGAGACACACTGGAAGCCTGTTACGTGGTGTAGGCACTGGTGGCACTGAACTGGGGCGGGGAGGTGGCGCCGGAAATACCGGACCGTGCAGGCGTATTGGCTCCCTTGAGCATTGAGCCTGACCAACCTTACCTGGTTGAATGCTCCCCGTTGCCCGACCAGTGCGGGGAGGTGGAATAACCCGCACCGGGCTATGTAGGCGAACCGGGGACACCATGCGTAAGGCTGGTGCCATGTAAACCGGCCCGAGGAGACGCACTGGTGGCCAGATATGTAGGGCCGGCTTCATGACATCCGGCTCAATACTCAATCTAGCCCTGCCAGTGCGGGGAGGTGGAATAACCCGCACCGGGCTATGCACACGTACAGGAGACACCGTGCGCTCTACTGCGTAACACGGTGTCTGCCCGTACTCTCGCTCTCCACGGTAATTACAGGGAGTAGGCGCAGGTTTCCTACCTGACTTCGCCACTCTCCCTTTAAGCCCCTTCCCAAGAAATTTTTGGGGTTTTCCCACAGGCTTCCTACCGCTTCGTCGTGCTGCCTCCATTCGCCGGTATCCCTCCTCGCACTGCGCCAGAGAATCCCAAGCGGGCTCCGGCACTCTCCCTGGGTTGATCGCCCACCTGTCGATCTCCTCCCACGTAGTGTAGCCCAGATCCTTTGTAGGTTCCTTTTCCTGCCTCCTAGCTAGCTCCTCATATCGCCGCCTCTCTGCTTTCGCTGCCTCCAGCTCAGCTTTGGGGCGGTTATATTCTCCTGGTACCTCCCGGTCTAAAATTTCCTCCCATGTCCATGAATCCTTGCATTGCTCCTGTTGCCGCTGGTCATGTTGCTTGGTCGTATACAGGTGGGTCATTCTGTCACGATCGTGTTGACATGAACGAGAGGACCAAGGCGCAACATGATTTGAATACATCTTCTTTTTTAATAGCAACGACGAAGATGAACACTACACACTTATACAACACTAACGAAAACAACAAACGATCGTGAAAACTTCAAACGTAAGTGCACACACAAACTACTTACGTCGAACTATACAGATACACAAACAATGACCCACCAACAGCTAAAGCCTATGGCAGCCTTAAATATGGCTCCCAATTAGAGACAACCGAAATCAGCTGTCTCTAATTGAGAACCCATTCCGGCCACCATAGACTTTCCTAGAACTACACCCAACATAGACACAGCTAGACACATACACTCAACACCAAACCATAAACTACACCAAACACCCCCTCTACCATATAATACCCCAAAATACACACATACCCAAATGTCACACCCTGACCTAACTAAAATAATAAATAAAACAAATAATACTAAGGCCAGGGCGTGACATTGGAGCTATAAGCTATGTCTCAACCCTCCAAACACCATGTCATGTTTCCCCACTTCGTCCCTCACTGTTATACGTCGTTCTGTATTGTACAACGTTCAGCCAACAACTGCATTTAAATGTAATTACTGGACTATTGGCACCATACTTAAAGGCTCTAAAGAGCGCCAGTTGCTCAGTGTGAGGCAGTTTAGTTTTGGTGTTTCATCTGATAGCTTTGCCGAGTAACACAGATCCAGCAGCAGTAGTTGAAGAAGTGACGTAAGAGCACACAGCATCACCCATCACGTCATCACACAGGAATGTCCTGGATAAATGTCCATACATGCAAGACATGCAGCTCAGATCCAACCCAAATAAGACGTAGGAAGACTGAGGAAGTGACGGACATACTGTATTAACAAGACGATACCAAGGAGGTTCATCAGGAATGAATCACGTTTCCTGTGAAACGCGAGTTTGAGGCCAAACATATTACACTGAGGTTATTGAAGATCATCATCTCTTTAATTGACTCTACACTCTTAGATAAAACGGTTCCAAAAGGGTTCTGCGGCTGGCCCCTATTCCAGGTAGAACTCTTTTTGGTTCCAGATAGAACTCTTTTGGGTTCCATGTAGAACCCTCTGTGGAAGTAGTTCCACATGGAACCCAAAAGGGTTCTACCTCGAACCAAAAGGGGTTCTTCAAAGGGTTCTCCTATGGGGACAGCGGAAGAACCGTTTTGGTTCTAGATAGCACCTTTTTTCTGAGAGTGTAGAAAAGATGTTGAAGGATTATGAGAGAGAGTAAAACAGAAGATAATGAGCTAGCTGTGTTAACGTAGATGTACTGTAAACCACTAGGCGTAAACCACTAGACGTAAACCACTAGATGTAAACCACTAGATGTAAACCACTAGACGTAAACCACTAGATGTAAACCACTAGATGTAAACCACTAGACGTAAACCACTAGATGTAAACCACTAGATGTAAACCACTAGATGTAAACCACTAGACGTAAACCACTAGACGTAAACCACTAGACGTAAACCACTAGACGTAAACCACTAGACGTAAACCACTAGACGTAAACCACTAGACGTAAACCACTAGACGTAAACCACTAGACGTAAACCACTAGATGTAAACCACTAAACGTAAACCACTAGATGTAAACCACTAGATGTAAACCACTAGATGTAAACCACTAGACGTAAACCACTAGATGTAAACCACTAGACGTAAACCACTAGACGTAAACCACTAGATGTAAACCACTAGACGTAAACCACAAGACCGTAAACCACTAGATGTAAACCACTAGACGTAAACCACAAGACCGTAAACCCCTAGATGTAAACCACTAGACCACAGGTGTCAAACTCATTCCACGGGGGGCCGAGTGTCTGCAGGTTTTCGCTCCTCCCTTGTACTTGATTGATGAATTAAAATCACTAATTACTTAGGAACTCCCCACACCTGGTTGTCTAGGGCTTTATTGAAAGGAAAAACCAAAAAACCTGCAGACACTAGGCCCTCCGTGGAATGAGTTTGACACCCCTGCACTAGACGTACACCACTAGATGTCAACCACTAGACGTAAACCACTAGACGTAAACCACTAGACGTAAACCACTAGACGTAAACCACTAGACGTAAACCACTAGACGTAAACCACTAGACTTAAAACACTAGATGTAAACCACTAGATGTAAACCACTAGATGTAAACCACTAGACGCAAACCACTAGACGTAAACCACTAGACGTAAACCACTAGACGTAAACCACTAGATGTAAACCACTAGACGTAAACCACTAGACGTAAACCACTAGACGTAAACCACTAGACGTAAAACACTAGACGTAAACCACTAGATGTAAACCACTAGACGTAAACCACTAGACGTAAACCACTAGACGTAAACCACTAGACGTAAACTACTAGACGTAAACCACTAGACCGTAAACCACTAGACGTAAACCACTAGATGTAAACCACTAGATGTAAACCACTAGACGTAAACCACTAGACGTAAACCACTAGATGTAAACCACTAAACGTAAATCACTAGATGTAAACCACTAGACGTAAACCACTAGACGTAAACTACTAGACGTAAACCACTAGACGTAAACCACTAGACGTATTTTAGAAATAACATTTACTTTTGATATTTAAGTATATTTAAAACCAAATACTTTCAGACTTTTACTCAAGCAGCATTTTACTAAATTGACTTTCAATTTTACTTGAGTCATTTTCTATTAAGGGATGTTTACTTTTAACAATTGGATACCTATCCCACCACTGGTTGGGGGGAGGTGGAAGTGTTTCATTGGGCGGTAAAAAGGATACAACAATCTGACTGTGTCAACAAACATCAGACTGTCAGGCCCTGCATGATGTTCCTCTGGACACTGAACTGGGGGACAACAAACATCAGACTGTCAGGCCCTGCACGATGTTCCTCTGGACACTGAACTGGGTGTCAACAAACATCAGACTGTCAGGCCCTGCATCATGTTCCTCTGGACACTGAACTGGGTGTCAACAAACATCAGACTGTCAGGCCCTGCACGATGTTCCTCTGGACACTGAACTGGGGGACAACAAACATCAGACTGTCAGGCCCTGCATCATGTTCCTCTGGACACTGAACTGGGGGACAACAAACATCAGACTGTCAGGCCCTGCATGATGTTCCTCTGGACACTGAACTGGGTGTCAACAAACATCAGACTGTCAGGCCCTGCACGATGTTCCTCTCGACACTGAAATGGGGGACAACAAACATCAGACTGTCAGGCCCTGCACGATGTTCCTCTGGACACTGAACTGGGTGACAACAAACATCAGACTGTCTGGCCCTGCACGATGTTCCTCTGGACACTGAACTGGGTGACAACAAACATCAGACTGTCTGGCCCTGCACGATGTTCCTCTGGACACTGAACTGGGTGACAACAAACATCAGACTGTCAGGCCCTGCACGATGTTCCTCTGGACACTGAACTGGGTGTCAACAAACATCAGACTGTCAGGCCCTGCATGACGTTCCTCTGGACACTGAACTGGGTGTCAACAAACATCAGACTGTCAGGCCCTGCACGATGTTCCTATGGACACTGAACTGGGTGTCAACAAACATCAGACTGTCAGGACCTGCATGATGTTCCTCTGGACACTGAACTGGGTGTCAACAAACATCAGACTGTCAGGACCTGCATGATGTTCCTCTGGACACTGAACTGGGTGTCAACAAACATCAGACTGTCAGGCCCTGCATGATGTTCCTCTGGACACTGAACTGGGTGTAAACAAACATCAGACTGTCAGGCCCTGCATGATGTTCCTCTGGACGCTGAACTGGGGGACAACAAACATCAGACTGTCAGGACCTGCATGATGTTCCTCTGGACGCTGAACTGGGGGACAACAAACATCAGACTGTCAGGCCCTGCATCATGTTCCTCTGGACACTGAACTGGGTGTCAACAAACATCAGACTGTCAGGCCCTGCACGATGTTCCTCTGGACACTGAACTGGGGGACAACAAACATCAGACTGTCAGGCCCTGCACGATGTTCCTCTGGACACTGAACTGGGGGACAACAAACATCAGACTGTCAGGCCCTGCATCATGTTCCTCTGGACACTGAACTGGGTGACAACAAACATCAGACTGTCAGGCCCTGCATGATGTTCCTCTGGACACTGACCTGGGGGACAACAAACATCAGACTGTCTGGCCCTGCATGATGTTCCTCTGGACACTGACCTGGGGGACAACAAACATCAGACTGTCTGGCCCTGCATGATGTTCCTCTGGACACTGACCTGGGGGACAACAAACATCAGACTGTCTGGCCCTGCATGATGTTCCTCTGGACACTGAACTGGGGGACAACAAACATCAGACTGTCAGGCCCTGCAACGACGTTCCTCTGGACACTGAACTGGGTGACAACAAACATCAGACTGTCAGGCCCTGCACGATGTTCCTCTGGACACTGAACTGGGTGACAACAAACATCAGACTGTCAGGCCCTGCATCATGTTCCTCTGGACACTGAACTGGGTGACAACAAACATCAGACTGTCA
This sequence comes from Salvelinus fontinalis, assembly GCF_029448725.1. NCBI lineage: Eukaryota > Metazoa > Chordata > Actinopteri > Salmoniformes > Salmonidae > Salvelinus > Salvelinus fontinalis. The sequence goes on from NW_026600256.1 coordinate 439,998, forward strand.
GGCCCTGCATCATGTTCCTCTGGACACTGAACTGGGTGACAACAAACATCAGACTGTCAGGCCCTGCATGATGTTCCTTGAGAGACTGAACTGGGTGTCAACAAACATCAGACTGTCAGGCCCTGCATCATGTTCCTCTGGACACTGAACTGGGTGTCAACAAACATCAGACTGTCAGGCCCTGCATGATGTTCCTCTGGACACTGAACTGGTTGACAACAAACATCAGACTGTCAGGCCCTGCATGACGTTCCTCTGGAAACTGAACTGGGTGTCAACAAACATCAGACTGTCAGGCCCTGCATGATGTTCCTCTGGACACTGAACTGGGTGACAACAAACATCAGACTGTCAGGCCCTGCATGACGTTCCTCTGGACACTGAACTGGGTGACAACAAACATCAGACTGTCAGGCCCTGCATGACGTTCCTCTGGACACTGAACTGGGTGACAACAAACATCAGAGTGTCAGGCCCTGCATGATGTTCCTCTGGACACTGAACTTGGTGACAACAAACATCAGACTGTCAGGCCCTGCATGATGTTCCTCTGGACACTGAACTGGGGGACAACAAACATCAGACTGTCAGGCCCTGCATCATGTTCCTCTGGACACTGAACTGGGTGTCAACAAACATCAGACTGTCAGGCCCTGCACGATGTTCCTCTGGACACTGAACTGGGTGTCAACAAACATCAGACTGTCAGGCCCTGCACGATGTTCCTCTCGACACTGAACTGGGGGACAACAAACATCAGACTGTCAGGCCCTGCACGATGTTCCTCTGGACACTGAACTGGGTGACAACAAACATCAGACTGTCAGGCCCTGCATGATGTTCCTCTGGACACTGAACTGGGTGACAACAAACATCAGACTGTCTGGCCCTGCACGATGTTCCTCTGGACACTGAACTGGGTGACAACAAACATCAGACTGTCAGGCCCTGCACGATGTTCCTCTGGACACTGAACTGGGTGTCAACAAACATCAGACTGTCAGGCCCTGCACGATGTTCCTATGGACACTGAACTGGGTGTCAACAAACATCAGACTGTCTGGCCCTGCACGATGTTCCTATGGACACTGATCTGGGTGTCAACAAACATCAGACTGTCAGGCCCTGCACGATGTTCCTATGGACACTGAACTGGGTGTCAACAAACATCAGACTGTCAGGACCTGCATGATGTTCCTCTGGACACTGAACTGGGTGTCAACAAACATCAGACTGTCAGGACCTGCATGATGTTCCTCTGGACACTGAACTGGGTGTCAACAAACATCAGACTGTCAGGCCCTGCATGATGTTCCTCTGGACACTGAACTGGGTGTAAACAAACATCAGACTGTCAGGCCCTGCATGATGTTCCTCTGGACGCTGAACTGGGGGACAACAAACATCAGACTGTCAGGACCTGCATGATGTTCCTCTGGACGCTGAACTGGGGGACAACAAACATCAGACTGTCAGGCCCTGCATCATGTTCCTCTGGACACTGAACTGGGTGTCAACAAACATCAGACTGTCAGGCCCTGCACGATGTTCCTCTGGACACTGAACTGGGGGACAACAAACATCAGACTGTCAGGCCCTGCACGATGTTCCTCTGGACACTGAACTGGGGGACAACAAACATCAGACTGTCAGGCCCTGCATCATGTTCCTCTGGACACTGAACTGGGTGACAACAAACATCAGACTGTCAGGCCCTGCATGATGTTCCTCTGGACACTGACCTGGGGGACAACAAACATCAGACTGTCTGGCCCTGCATGATGTTCCTCTGGACACTGACCTGGGGGACAACAAACATCAGACTGTCTGGCCCTGCATGATGTTCCTCTGGACACTGACCTGGGGGACAACAAACATCAGACTGTCAGGCCCTGCAACGATGTTCCTCTGGACACTGAACTGGGGGACAACAAACATCAGACTGTCAGGCCCTGCATGATGTTCCTTGAGAGACTGAACTGGGTGTCAACAAACATCAGACTGTCAGGCCCTGCATCATGTTCCTCTGGACACTGAACTGGGGGACAACAAACATCAGACTGTCAGGCCCTGCATCATGTTCCTCTGGACGCTGAACTGGGTGTCAACAAACATCAGACTGTCAGGCCCTGCATCATGTTCCTCTGGACACTGAACTGGGTGACAACAAACATCAGACTGTCAGGCCCTGCATGACGTTCCTCTGGAAACTGAACTGGGTGTCAACAAACATCAGACTGTCAGGCCCTGCATGATGTTCCTCTGGACACTGAACTGGGTGACAACAAACATCAGACTGTCAGGCCCTGCATGACGTTCCTCTGGACACTGAACTGGGTGACAACAAACATCAGAGTGTCAGGCCCTGCATGATGTTCCTCTGGACACTGAACTGGGTGACAACAAACATCAGACTGTCAGGCCCTGCATGACGTTCCTCTGGAAACTGAACTGGGTGTCAACAAACATCAGACTGTCAGGCCCTGCATGATGTTCCTCTGGACACTGAACTGGGTGACAACAAACATCAGACTGTCAGGCCCTGCATGACGTTCCTCTGGACACTGAACTGGGTGACAACAAACATCAGACTGTCAGGCCCTGCATGACGTTCCTCTGGACACTGAACTGGGTGACAACAAACATCAGAGTGTCAGGCCCTGCATGATGTTCCTCTGGACACTGAACTTGGTGACAACAAACATCAGACTGTCAGGCCCTGCATGATGTTCCTCTGGACACTGAACTGGGGGACAACAAACATCAGACTGTCAGGCCCTGCATCATGTTCCTCTGGACACTGAACTGGGGGACAACAAACATCAGACTGTCAGGCCCTGCATGATGTTCCTCTGGACACTGAACTTGGTGACAACAAACATCAGACTGTCAGGCCCTGCATGATGTTCCTCTGGACACTGAACTGGGGGACAACAAACATCAGACTGTCAGGCCCTGCATGATGTTCCTCTGGACACTGAACTGGGTGACAGTTCACATTCGATCACATGGCCTGCTAAGGGCTACATTTCCAAAACATATATTTGTCCTGACCTTTAAAGACAGCATTCAAGTACTCTGTATTAAATAACGTAAGAAGGTATTTCTCTCCAATAGCTCGAAGACAAAGAATGCAATTGAAGACAGCTATGATTTTCAGATGATTATCTCCAGACATTTCGATTGCATTTTTGTAGGTTAATATGTCAGATTTCAGTTAGCTAGCTCAAAAGCTCAGGGTCATGGAGACACTGACATTTTGGGGGAATATTGCTCAATATTAACATGAATAGAAAAGGTAACTAACAGGGACCCACACAATGGATTGGTGTTGGTAGAGGGAAGGGGACAGGGACCCACACAATGGATTGGTGTTGGTAGAGGGAAGGGGACAGGGACCAACACAATGGATTGGTGTTGGTAGAGGGAAAGGGACAGGGACAGGGACCCACACAATGGATTGGTGTTGGTAGAGGGAAGGGGACAGGGACCCACACAATGGATTGGTGTTGGTAGAGGGAAGGGGACAGGGACCAACACAATGGATTGGTGTTGGTAGAGGGAAGGGGACAGGGACCAACACAATGGATTGGTGTTGGTAGAGGGAAAGGGACAGGGACCCACACAATGGATTGGTGTTGGTAGAGGGACAGGGACAGGGACCAACACAATGGATTGGTGTTGGTAGAGGGAAAGGGACAGGGACCCACACAATGGATTGGTGTTGGTAGAGGGAAAGGGACAGGGACAGGGACCCACACAATGGATTGGTGTTGGTAGAGGGAAGGGGACAGGGACCAACACAATGGATTGGTGTTGGTAGAGGGAAGGGGACAGGGACCCACACAATGGATTGGTGTTGGTAGAGGGAAAGGGACAGGGACCAACACAATGGATTGGTGTTGGTAGAGGGAAAGGGACAGGGACAGGGACCAACACAATGGATTGGTGTTGGTAGAGGGAAAGGGACAGGGACCCACACAATGGATTGGTGTTGGTAGAGGGAAAGGGACAGGGACAGGGACCCACACAATGGATTGGTGTTGGTAGAGGGACAGGGACAGGGACCAACACAATGGATTGGTGTTGGTAGAGGGAAGGGGACAGGGACCAACACAATGGATTGGTGTTGGTAGAGGGAAAGGGACAGGGACCAACACAATGGATTGGTGTTGGTAGAGGGAAAGGGACAGGGACAGGGACCCACACAATGGATTGGTGTTGGTAGAGGGAAAGGAACAGGGACCAACACAATAGATTGGTGTTGGTAGAGGGAAAGGGACAGGGACAGGGACCAACACAATGGATTGGTGTTGGTAGAGGGAAAGGGACAGGGACCCACACAATGGATTGGTGTTGGTAGAGGGAAAGGGACAGGGACAGGGACCCACACAATGGATTGGTGTTGGTAGAGGGACAGGGACAGGGACCAACACAATGGATTGGTGTTGGTAGAGGGAAGGGGACAGGGACCAACACAATGGATTGGTGTTGGTAGAGGGAAAGGGACAGGGACCAACACAATGGATTGGTGTTGGTAGAGGGAAAGGGACAGGGACAGGGACCAACACAATGGATTGGTGTTGGTAGAGGGAAAGGGACAGGGACAGGGACCCACACAATGGATTGGTGTTGGTAGATTGAAAGGGACAGGGACAGGGACCAACACAATGGATTGGTGTTGGTAGAGGGAAAGGGACAGAGACCCACACAATGGATTGGTGTTGGTAGAGGGAAAGGGACAGGGACCCACACAATGGATTGGTGTTGGTAGAGGGAAAGGGACAGGGACCAACACAATGGATTGGTGTTGGTAGAGGGAAGGGGACAGGGACCAACACAATGGATTGGTGTTGGTAGAGGGACCAGGACAGGGACCCACACAATGGATTGGTGTTGGTAGAGGGAAAGGGACAGGGACCCACACAATGGATTGGTGTTGGTAGAGGGACCGGGACAGGGACAGGGACCAACACAATGGATTGGTGTTGGTAGAGGGACAGGGACAGGGACCAACACAATGGATTGGTGTTGGTAGAGGGAAGGGGACAGGGACCCACACAATGGATTGGTGTTGGTAGAGGGACAGGGACAGGGACCAACACAATGGATTGGTGTTGGTAGAGGGAAGGGGACAGGGACCCACACAATGGATTGGTGTTGGTAGAGGGAAAGGGACAGGGACCAACACAATAAATTGGTGTTGGTAGAGGGAAGGGGACAGGGACCAACACAATGGATTGGTGTTGGTAGAGGGAAAGGGACAGGGACCAACACAATGGATTGGTGTTGGTAGAGGGAAGGGGACAGGGACCAACACAATGGATTGGTGTTGGTAGAGGGACCAGGACAGGGACCCACACAATGGATTGGTGTTGGTAGAGGGAAAGGGACAGGGACCCACACAATGGATTGGTGTTGGTAGAGGGAAAGGGACAGGGACAGGACCCACACAATGGATTGGTGTTGGTAGAGGGAAGGGGACAGGGACCCACACAATGGATTGGTGTTGGTAGAGGGACCGGGACAGGGACCCACACAATGGATTGGTGTTGGTAGAGGGAAAGGGACAGGGACCCACACAATGGATTGGTGTTGGTAGAGGGAAAGGGACAGGGACCCACACAATGGATTGGTGTTGGTAGAGGGAAAGGGACAGGGACAGGGACCAACACAATGGATTGGTGTTGGTAGAGGGAAAGGGACAGGACCCACACAATGGATTGGTGTTGGTAGAGGGACCGGGACAGGGACCCACACAATGGATTGGTGTTGGTAGAGGGAAAGGGACAGGGACCCACACAATGGATTGGTGTTGGTAGAGGGAAGGGGACAGGGACCCACACAATGGATTGGTGTTGGTAGAGGGAAAGGGACAGGGACAGGGACCCACACAATGGATTGGTGTTGGTAGAGGGAAGGGGACAGGGACCCACACAATGGATTGGTGTTGGTAGAGGGAAGGGGACAGGGACCCACACAATGGATTGGTGTTGGTAGAGGGAAAGGGACAGGGACAGGGACCCACACAATGGATTGGTGTTGGTAGAGGGAAAGGGACAGGACCCACACAATGGATTGGTGTTGGTAGAGGGAAAGGGACAGGACCCACACAATGGATTGGTGTTGGTAGAGGGAAGGGGACAAGGACCCACACATTGGATTGGTGTTGGTAGAGGGAAAGGGACAGGGACAGGGACCCACACAATGGATTGGTGTTGGTAGAGGGAAGGGGACAGGGACCCACACAATGGATTGGTGTTGGTAGAGGGAAAGGGACAGGCACCAACACAATGGATTGGTGTTGGTAGAGGGAAAGGGACAGGGACAGGGACCCACACAATGGATTGGTGTTGGTAGAGGGAAAGGGATAGGGACAGGGACCCACACAATGGATTGGTGTTGGTAGAGGGAAGGGGACAGGGACAGGGACCAACACAATGGATTGGTCTTGGTAGAGGGAAGGGGACAGGGACCCACACAATGGATTGGTGTTGGTAGAGGGAAGGGGACAGGGACAGGGACCAATACAATGGATTGGTGTTGGTAGAGGGAAGGGGACAGGGACAGGGACCAATACAATGGATTGGTGTTGGTAGAGGGAAGGGGACAGGGGACAGGGACCCACACAATGGATTGGTGTTGGTAGAGGGAAAGGGAAAGGGACAGGGGACAGGGGACAGGGACCAACACAATGGATTGGTGTTGGTAGAGGGAAGGGGACAGGGGACAGGGACCAACACAATGGATAGGTGTTGGTAGAGGGACAGGGACAGGGACCCACACAATGGATTGGTGTTGGTAGAGGGAAAGGGACAGGACCCACACAATGGATTGGTGTTGGAAGAGGGACAGGGACAGGGACCAACACAATGGATTGGTGTTGGTAGAGGGAAGGGGACAGGGACCAACACAATGGATTGGTGTTGGTAGAGGGAAAGGGACAGGGACCAACACAATGGATTGGTGTTGGTAGAGGGACAGGGACAGGGACAGGGACCAATACAATGGATTTGTGTTGGTAGAGGGAAGGGGACAGGGGACAGGGACCCACACAATGGATTGGTGTTGGTAGAGGGAAAGGGACAGGGACCCACACAATGGATTGGTGTTGGTAGAGGGAAAGGGACAGGGACAGGGACCAATACAATGGATTGGTGTTGGTAGAGGGAAGGGGACAGGGGACAGGGACCCACACAATGGATTGGTGTTGGTAGAGGGAAAGGGACAGGGACCCACAAAATGGATTGGTGTTGGTAGAGGGAAAGGGACAGGGACCCACACAATGGATTGGTTTTGGTAGAGGGAAAGGGACAGGGACAGGACCCACCAATGGATTGGTGTTGGTAGAGGGAAAGGGACAGGGACCCACACAATGGATTGGTGTTGGTAGAGGGACAGGGACAGGGACCCACACAATGGATTGGTGTTGGTAGAGGGAAAGGGGACAGGGACCAACACAATGGATTGGTGTTGGTAGAGGGAAATGGACAGGGACCAACACAATGGATTGGTGTTGGTAGAGGGACAGGGACAGGGACCCACACAATGGATTGGTGTTGGTAGAGGGAAGGGGACAGGGACCCACACAATGGATTGGTATTGGTAGAGGGAAAGTGACAGGGACCAACACAATGGATTGGTGTTGGTAGAGGGACAGGGACAGGGACCAACACAATGGATTGGTGTTGGTAGAGGGAAAGGGACAGGGACCAACACAATGGATTGGTGTTGGTAGAGGGAAAGGGACAGGGACCCACACAATGGATTGGTGTTGGTAGAGGGAAAGGGACAGATAAATAAAGCCTGTATTCATGCTTCTCTATTCAATTATTGAATGAATCTGTTGGAAAAAGGATTCATCTTATTTATAGTTTTACTTTTGATACTTAAATAGATTTTATCAATAACATTTAATTTTGATACTTAAGTATATTTAAAACCAAATAATTTTAGACTTTTACTCAAGCAGTATTTTACTGGTTGACTTTCTCTTTTACTTGAGTCATTTTCTATTTAGAGATGTTTACTTTTACTCAAGTGTAACAATTGGGTACCTTTTCCAACACTGGTTGTGGGGAGGTGAAAGTGTTTCATTGGGCAGTAATATACAACAACACAACAATCTGACTGTGACAACAAACATCAGACTGTCAGGCCCTGCATGATGTTCCTCTGGACACTGAACTGGGTGACAACAAACATCAGACTGTCTGGCCCTGCATGATGTTCCTCTGGACACTGAACTGGGTGACAACAAACATCAGACTGTCAGGCCCTGCATGATGTTCCTCTGGACACTGAACTGGGGGACAACAAACATCAGACTGTCTGGCCCTGCATGATGTTCCTCTGGACACTGAACTGGGTGACAACAAACATCAGACTGTCAGGCCCTGCATGATGTTCCTCTGGACACTGAACTGGGTGACAACAAACATCAGACTGTCAGGCCCTGCATGATGTTCCTCTGGACACTGAACTGGGTGACAGTTCACATTCGATCACATGGCCTGCTAAGGGCTACATTTCCAAAACATATATTTGTCCTGACCTTTAAAGACAGCATTCAAGTACTCTGTATTAGATAACGTAAGAAGGTATTTCTCTCCAATAGCTCGAAGACAAAGAATGCAATTGAAGACAGCTATGATTTTCAGATGATTATCTCCAGACATTTCGATTGCATTTTTGTAGGTTAATATGTCAGATTTCAGTTAGCTAGCTCAAAAGCTCAGGGTCATGGAGACACTGACATTTTGGGGGAATATTGCTCAATATTAACATGAATAGAAAAGGTAACTAACAGGGACCCACACAATGGATTGGTGTTGGTAGAGGGAAGGGGACAGGGACCCACACAATGGATTGGTGTTGGTAGAGGGAAGGGGACAGGGACCAACACAATGGATTGGTGTTGGTAGAGGGAAAGGGACAGGGACAGGGACCCACACAATGGATTGGTGTTGGTAGAGGGAAGGGGACAGGGACCCACACAATGGATTGGTGTTGGTAGAGGGAAGGGGACAGGGACCAACACAATGGATTGGTGTTGGTAGAGGGAAGGGGACAGGGACCAACACAATGGATTGGTGTTGGTAGAGGGAAAGGGACAGGGACCCACACAATGGATTGGTGTTGGTAGAGGGACAGGGACAGGGACCAACACAATGGATTGGTGTTGGTAGAAGGAAAGGGACAGGGACCCACACAATGGATTGGTGTTGGTAGAGGGAAAGGGACAGGGACAGGGACCCACACAATGGATTGGTGTTGGTAGAGGGAAGGGGACAGGGACCCACACAATGGATTGGTGTTGGTAGAGGGAAAGGGACAGGGACCCACACAATGGATTGGTGTTGGTAGAGGGACAGGGACAGGGACCAACACAATGGATTGGTGTTGGTAGAGGGAAAGGGACAGGGACCCACACAATGGATTGGTGTTGGTAGAGGGAAAGGGACAGGGACCCACACAATGGATTGGTGTTGGTAGAGGGAAAGGGACAGGGACCCACACAATGGATTGGTGTTGGTAGAGGGACAGGGACAGGGACCAATACAATGGATTGGTGTTGGTAGAGGGAAAGGGACAGGGACCCACACAATGGATTGGTGTTGGTAGAGGGACAGGGACAGGGACCAACACAATGGATTGGTGTTGGTAGAGGGAAAGGGACAGGGACCCACACAATGGATTGGTGTTGGTAGAGGGAAAGGGACAGGGACCAACACAATGGATTGGTGTTGGTAGAGGGAAAGGGACAGGGACCAACACAATGGATTGGTGTTGGTAGAGGGAAAGGGACAGGGACAGGGACCCACACAATGGATTGGTGTTGGTAGAGGGAAAGGGACCGGGACCAACACAATGGATTGGTGTTGGTAGAGGGAAGGGGACAGGGACAGGGACCAACACAATGGATTGGTGTTGGTAGAGGGAAGGGGACAGGGACCAACACAATGGATTGGTGTTGGTAGAGGGAAAGGGACAGGGACAGGGACCAACACAATGGATTGGTGTTGGTAGAGGGAAGGGGACAGGGACCAACACAATGGATTGGTGTTGGTAGAGGGAAAGGGACAGGGACCCACACAATGGATTGGTGTTGGTAGAGGGAAAGGGACAGGGACCAACACAATGGATTGGTGTTGGTAGAGGGAAAGGGACAGGGACCAACACAATGGATTGGTGTTGGTAGAGGGAAAGGGACAGGGACCCACACAATGGATTGGTGTTGGTAGAGGGAAGGGGACAGGGACCAACACAATGGATTGGTGTTGGTAGAGGGAAAGGGACAGGGACAGGGACCAACACAATGGATTGGTGTTGGTAGAGGGACAGGGACAGGGACCCACACAATGGATTGGTGTTGGTAGAGGGAAAGGGACAGGGACAGGGACCAACACAATGGATTGGTGTTGGTAGAGGGACAGGGACAGGGACCCACACAATGGATTGGTGTTGGTAGAGGGAAAGGGACAGGGTCAGGGACCCACAAAATGGATTGGTGTTGGTAGAGGGAAAGAGACAGGGACCCACACAATGGATTGGTGTTGGTAGAGGGAAAGGGACAGGGACAGGGACCAACACAATGGATTGGTGTTGGTAGAGGGACAGGGACAGGGACCCACACAATGGATTGGTGTTGGTAGAGGGAAAGGGACAGGGTCAGGGACCCACAAAATGGATTGGTGTTGGTAGAGGGAAAGAGACAGGGTCAGGGACCCACAAAATGGATTGGTGTTGGTAGAGGGAAAGAGACAGGGTCAGGGACCCACAAAATGGATTGGTGTTGGTAGAAGGAAAGGGACAGGGACCAACACAATGGATTGGTGTTGGTAGAGGGAAAGGGACAGGGACCCACACAATGGATTGGTGTTGGTAGAGGGAAAGGGACAGGGTCAGGGACCCACAAAATGGATTGGTGTTGGTAGAGGGAAAGAGACAGGGACCCACACAATGGATTGGTGTTGGTAGAGGGAAAGGGACAGGGACAGGGACCAACACAATGGATTGGTGTTGGTAGAGGGACAGGGACAGGGACCCACACAATGGATTGGTGTTGGTAAAGGGAAAGGGACAGGGACCAATACAATGGATTGGTGTTGGTAGAGGGACAGGGACAGGGACCCACACAATGGATTGGTGTTGGTAGAGGGAAAGGGACAGGGACAGGGACCCACACAATGGATTGGTGTTGGTAGAGGGACAGGGACAGGGACCCACACAATGGATTGGTGTTGGTGGAGGGACAGGGACAGGAACCCACACAATGGATTGGTGTTGGTAGAGGGAAAGAGACAGGGACCAACACAATGGATTGGTGTTGGTAGAGGGACAGGGACAGGGACCAACACAATGGATTGGTGTTGGTAGAGGGACAGGGACAGGGACAGGGACCCACACAATAGATTGGTGTTGGTAGAGGGACAGGGACAGGGACCAACACCATGGATTGGTGTTGGTAGAGGGAAAGGGACAGGGACCAACACAATGGATTGGTGTTGGTAGAGGGAAAGGGACAGGACCCAACACAATGGATTGGTGTTGGTAGAGGGAAAGGGACAGGGACCAACACAATGGATTGGTGTTGGTAGAGGGAAAGGGACAGAGACAGGGACCCACACAATGGATTGGTGTTGGTAGAGGGAAAGGGACAGGGACCCACACAATGGATTGGCGTTGGTGCGGGAAAGGGACAGGAAAGGGACCCACACAATGGCTTGGTGTTGGTAGAGGGAAGGGGACAGGGACCAACACAATGGATTGGTGTTGGTAGAGGGAAAGGGACAGGGACCAACACAATGGATTGGTGTTGGTAGAGGGAAAGGGACAGGGACCCACACAATGGATTGGTGTTGGTAGAGGGAAAGGGACAGGGACCCACACAATGGATTGGTGTTGGTAGAGGGAAAGGGACAAGGACCCAACACAATGGATTGGTGTTGGTAGAGGGACAGGGACAGGGACAGGGACCAACACAATGGATTGGTGTTGGTAGAGGGAAAGGGACAGGGACAGGGACCAACACAATGGATTGGTGTTGGTAGAGGGACAGGGACAGGGACCCACACAATGGATTGGTGTTGGTAGAGGGAAAGGGACAGGGTCAGGGACCAACACAATGGATTGGTGTTGGTAGAGGGAAAGAGACAGGGACCCACACAATGGATTGGTGTTGGTAGAGGGAAAGGGACAGTGACAGGGACCAACACAATGGATTGGTGTTGGTAGAGGGAAAGGGACAGGGACCCACACAATGGATTGGTGTTGGTAGAGGGAAAGGGAAAGAGACAGGGACCCACACAATGGATTGGTGTTGGTAGAGGGAAAGGGACAGGGACCCACACAATGGATTGGTGTTGGTAGAGGGAAGGGGACAGGGTCAGGGACCCACAAAATGGATTGGTGTTGGTAGAGGGAAAGAGACAGGGTCAGGGACCCACAAAATGGATTGGTGTTGGTAGAGGGAAAGAGACAGGGTCAGGGACCCACAAAATGGATTGGTGTTGGTAGAGGGAAGGGGACAGGGACCCACACAATGGATTGGTGTTGGTAGAGGGAAAGGGACAGGGACCCACACAATGGATTGGTGTTGGTAGAGGGACAGGGACAGGACCCAACACAATGGATTGGTGTTGGTAGAGGGAAGGGGACAGGGACCAACACAATGGATTGGTGTTGGTAGAGGGAAAGGGACAGGGACCAACACAATGGATTGGTGTTGGTAGAGGGAAAGGGACAGGGACCAACACAATGGAGTGGTGTTGGTAGAGGGACAGGGACAGGGACCAACACAATGGAGTGGTGTTGGTAGAGGGACAGGGACAGGGACAGGGACCAACACAATGGATTGGTGTTGGTAGAGGGACAGAGACCAACACAATGGATTGGTGTTGGTAGAGGGAAAGGGACAGAGACAGGGACCAACACAATGGATTGGTGTTGGTAGAGGGACAGGGACAGGGACCAACACAATGGAGTGGTGTTGGTAGAGGGACAGGGACAGGGACAGAGACCAACACAATGGATTGGTGTTGGTAGACGGACAGGGACAGGGACCAACACAATGGATTGGTGTTGGTAGAGGGAAAGGGACATGTTTCTCTATTCAATTATTGAATGAATCTGATGGAAAAAGGATCCATCTTTGGAGGATAAGGCTTTTAGAGACCCGGTGGCCACCGTTGCAACCCCTCAGACCCCTCAGACGGACCCCTCCGACCTTCCACCCCTCTATCCCTCCACTCCTCCACCAGACACAATGACCGTCACACGGAATGGACTCAACACAGCCATAAGTTATTGCTCAAAGCAAGAGTTCAAATGAAGCTAAAGTGTTACCCTAACAGGAACTATGGGACTACAATACAATTTTGAGAGCAGGACATGGGGCTGTTTTCAGGAAGAGCAGGAGTCTACAGTATCTGCTAATCAATGAAGCTTAACACGGCTACAACTTCTTGGATCAGAGACAAAGATACATGAACCCTTCCATTGGGACACACCAGCTCTATTAGGTCTCCACAGCTTTCACTAGTTCCAGTTACAGACAGCTTTCACTAGTTCCAGTTACAGACAGCTTTCACTAGTTCCAGTTACAGACAGCTTTCACTAGTTCCAGTTACAGACAGCTTTCACTAGCTCCAGTTACAGACAGCTTTCACTAGTTCCAGTTACAGACAGCTTTCACTAGTTCCAGTTACAGACAGCTTTCACTAGTTCCAGTTACAGACAGCTTTCACTAGCTCCAGTTACAGACAGCTTTCACTAGTTCCAGTTACAGACAGCTTTCACTAGTTCCAGTTACAGACAGCTTTCACTAGTTCCAGTTACAGACAGCTTTCACTACTTCCAGTTACAGACAGCTTTCACTAGTTCCAGTTACAGACAGCTTTCACTAGTTCCAGTTACAGACAGCTTTCACTAGTTCCAGTTACAGACAGCTTTCACTAGTTCCAGTTACAGACAGCTTTCACTAGTTCCAGTTACAGACAGCTTTCACTAGTTCCAGTTACAGACAGCTTTCACTAGTTCCAGTTACAGACAGCTTTCACTATCTACAGTTACAGACAGCTTTCACTAGTTCCAGTTACAGACAGCTTTCACTAGTTCCAGTTACAGACAGCTTTCACTAGCTCCAGTTACAGACAGCTTTCACTAGTTCCAGTTACAGACAGCTTTATACAGTAATAACAGACAACACAATACAATATACAATACAATACAACTTTTCCTAGGCATTTGTTAACGATCATTGTCGTTAACATAGGGTTCCCGTGGTAAACCACGCTACATCCCAAATGGCACCAGATTTCCTATATAGTGCACTACTTTTCACCAGAGCCCTAAGGGACACATACACAGAGATAGGGTTCACCCACAACGATTCTGACAGGGACCCTTGTACCAACTGCACTGCTGCCCTGTGGCCCTCCTGCCAGGCCGTCAACCCCTGGCCTGTTTAGAATAGAGAGCAGCAAACTGTGGAGGAAAAGGGAATATTGTTGTGCAACGCCAAGCTCTTCTAAATACTTTTACCCCTCTAGGGCTGCTTGCTCCCCCAGCAGCCCCGACCGACAGAGCAGAGAGAGAGAACAAGAGAGCGAGAGAGAGAACGAGAGAGAGAACAAGAGAGAAAGAGAGAACGAGAGAGAGAGAACAGGAGAGAGAGAGAGAACAAGAGAGCGAGAGCGAGAACAAGAGAGAGAACAAGTGAGAAAGAGAGAATGAGAGAGAGAGAGAGAACATGAGAGAGAGAGAACAAGAGAGAAAGAGAGAGAGAGATAGGGAGCGAGAGAGAGATATAGTAGAAACATTGTGTGGTGGTGGTAGCTAGAGGCAGATGTCGATGCAGGGGGTAAGTAATCCCTTGATATAAACTGAGGTGGCCTCACAGGAAGGCAGCTTTCACCAGAGACTGGTGCCAGGAAAAGGCTTACATGTGGGTGAAAAGTGAGTAGTATACTGTTGAATTTTTTTTCTTCTCCAAACTCTGACAAGCTCAGGGATCTACTGCCATGAATGGTTAAAGGTATTAACCCTTGGAAATCATCCAAAGCCTAAAACCTGATGAAACTGGCAGAGCTGATGGCTCAGAGAGATGTGGTATGGATTTATTTTCGTAACCGACTTTTGTTTTAGTTTGTCATTTTTTCAGAAGTGGATTACAGACACAGGTACAACATTCAAAGTCATATTGGTGCAGATACATTCATATATTCATATATTCAGTTATCATATTCATATTTCATATTTTCACATACCTGTACATATTGTATTGTAACAACAAACAATCAGAGAAACGCACACAAAGATGAACAATAATATCAACAGTTTTGTAATATTTTGGATTTAGGAAAATAAACAGAAAAACGCTCCCCCTCCACAACCCATTCCCCCGAACCTCCTCAGTCCCCCTCCACAACCCATTCCCCCGAACCTCCTCAGTCCCCCTCCACAACCCATTCCCCCGAACCTCCTCAGTGCCCCTCCACAACCCATTCCCCCGAACCTCCTCAGTGCCCCTCCACAACCCATTCCCCCGAACCTCCTCAGTCCCCCTCCACAACCCATTCCCCCGAACCTCCTCAGTCCCCCTCCACAACCCATTCCCCCGAACCTCCTCAGTGCCCCTCCACAACCCATTCCCCCGAACCTCCTCAGTGCCCCTCCACAACCCATTCCCCCGAACCTCCTCAGTGCCCCTCCACAACCCATCCCCCCGAACCTCCTCAGTGCCCCTCCACAACCCATTCCCCCGAACCTCCTCAGTGCCCCTCCACAACCCATTCCCCCGAACCTCCTCAGTGCCCCTCCACAACCCATTCCCCCGAACCTCCTCAGTGCCCCTCCACAACCCATTCCCCCGAACCTCCTCAGTGCCCCTCCACAACCCATTCCCCCGAACCTCCTCAGTGCCCCTCCACTCACCTGCATCCTCCCTCCCCACCCGGAAACCACGTTTCCCACCCATTCCCACCCCTTCCCACCCCTTCCCACTCCTTCCCACCCCTTCCCACCCCTGCCCACCTCAAATCTTGCTACAACCTCCACTTCTTTGTGTAATTCTGACCCAGTTTTCAGGCTACCCAAGAGGAATCGCCGGAGAGGGGGAGCCCTGGCGAGATTTAGGCAAATGGAAAACCGGCCACCTCTTCGCCTACATTCTATTGGCCAGTCACTTGATAATAAGATGGATTACCTCAGATATCGGATTTGCTACTAACGAGACTCTGGTAACTGCAATATTCTCTGCTTTTTTGAAACATGGCTTTTGGACATGATACACCCCACCATGGTTATCCAACTCGATGGAATCTCTATTCACCGAACAGACAGGACATTGGATTGAGGGAAATCGAGAGGGGGAGGTGTATGCCTCTTCCTCAACAGCAAATGGTGTGCTGACTGTAGCGCGGGGGTGGGGGGATAAAGTCCTAGACCACTGTTATTCTACCCACAAGCAAGCCCTTCCTTGTCTCACAAGTGTGAGGTGACAGGCACATAGACATATAATTGTCTGGTTTAAAGTTGGTTTTACTTGCAAAGTTAAACCTTTATGTGTATTTTCATTTTCATGCTGTTATATTATGTATCTGCCAGTTATGACTGCGTTATTTTCACTGTCAAATCTAAGATGGCTGCCATTGGTATTTTGGTGCGCTATCCCTTTAAGATGGCATGTCTCTTGAAGAAATGGAGGAGAGCGAGAAAGATGAGTGGACAACAGTGAAGTCCAAGAATGGAACAAAAAGGGTAAAAAATTGTTGTGGAAAAATGTGTCTGATGAATCATTGCTTGTTGGAGTACGTTTTTTTAGATAAGGATGTTAATTTGGGAAACCGTTTTGAAGTCACGAGGATGGTGAAGAAAGTGTTGGGAAAAGTGAATGCAGTCAAAGTAACCAGGAGTGGTATGGTGTTGATATCGTGTAGTCATAGTAACCAGGAGTGGTATGGCGTTGATATCGTGTAGTCATAGTAACCAGGAGTGGTATGGTATTGATATCGTGTAGTCATAGTAACCAGGAGTGGTATGGTGTTGATATCGTGTAGTCATAGTAACCAGGAGCGGTATGGTGTTGATATCGTGTAGTCATAGTAACCAGGAGCGGTATGGTGTTGATATCGTGTAGTCATAGTAACCAGGAGCGGTATGGTGTTGATATCGTGTAGTCATAGTAACCAGGTGTGGTATGGTGTTGATATCGTGTAGTCATAGTAACCAGGAGTGGTATGGCGTTGATATCGTGTAGTCATAGTAACCAGGAGTGGTATGGTATTGATATCGTGTAGTCATAGTAACCAGGAGTGGTATGGTGTTGATATCGTGTAGTCATAGTAACCAGGAGCGGTATGGTGTTGATATCGTGTAGTCATAGTAACCAGGAGCGGTATGGTGTTGATATCGTGTAGTCATAGTAACCAGGTGTGGTATGGTGTTGATATCGTGTAGTCATAGTAACCAGGAGTGGTATGGTGTTGATATCGTGTAGTCATAGTAACCAGGAGTGGTATGGTGTTGATATCGTGTAGTCATAGTAACCAGGAGTGGTATGGTGTTGATATCGTGTAGTCATAGTAACCAGGAGTGGTATGGTGTTGATATCGTGTAGTCATAGTAACCAGGAGTGGTATGGTGTTTATATCGTGTAGTCATAGTAACCAGGAGTGGTATGGTGTTTATATTGTGTAGTCATAGTAACCAGGAGTGATATTGTGTTTATATTGTGTAGTCATAGTAACCAGGAGTGGTATGGTGTTGATATCGTGTAGTCATAGTAACCAGGAGTGGTATGGTGTTGATATCGTGTAGTCATAGTAACCAGGAGTGGTATGGTGTTGATATCGTGTAGTCATAGTAACCAGGAGTGGTATGGTGTTGATATCGTGTAGTCATAGTAACCAGGAGCGGTATGGTGTTGATATCGTGTAGTCATAGTAACCAGGAGCGGTATGGTGTTGATATCGTGTAGTCATAGTAACCAGGTGCGGTATGGTGTTGATATCGTGTAGTCATAGTAACCAGGAGTGGTATGGTGTTGATATCGTGTAGTCATAGTAACCAGGAGTGGTATGGTGTTTATATCGTGTAGTCATAGTAACCAGGAGCGGTATGGTGTTGATATCGTGTAGTCATAGTAACCAGGAGTGGTATGGCGTTGATATCGTGTAGTCATAGTAACCAGGAGTGGTATGGTGTTGATATTGTGTAGTCATAGTAACCAGGAGTGGTATGGTGTTGATATCGTGTAGTCATTGTAACCAGGAGTGGTATGGTGTTCATATCGTGTAGTCATAGTAACCAGGAGTGGTATGGTGTTGATATCGTGTAGTTATAGTAACCAGGAGTGGTATGGTGTTGATATCGTGTAGTCATAGTAACCAGGAGTGGTATGGTGTTTATATCGTGTAGTCATAGTAACCAGGAGTGGTATGGTGTTTATATTGTGTAGTCATAGTAACCAGGAGTGGTATGGTGTTTATATTGTGTAGTCATAGTAACCAGGAGTGGTATGGTGTTGATATCGTGTAGTCATAGTAACCAGGAGCGGTATGGTGTTGATATCGTGTAGTCATAGTAACCAGGAGCGGTATGGTGTTGATATCGTGTAGTCATAGTAACCAGGAGCGGTATGGTGTTGATATCGTGTAGTCATAGTAACCAGGTGCGGTATGGTGTTGATATCGTGTAGTCATAGTAACCAGGAGTGGTATGGTGTTGATATCGTGTAGTCATAGTAACCAGGAGTGGTATGGTGTTGATATCGTGTAGTCATTGTAACCAGGAGTGGTATGGTGTTGATATCGTGTAGTCATAGTAACCAGGAGTGGTATGGTGTTGATATCGTGTGTATGTAAAGATCAAAAGGAAGGTGCATTGTGGTTCGTTAATTTTATCGACGCATGGAGTGGAAAGCTTTGATTTTTGGAGCAAGGCACCGTTAAAAGGTGTTATCTCTGGCGTCTCGTTGGACATTGACAATCAGTATCTAAAAACATTCCAGGAGCAGTTCATGCATGTGGCTTGACCCGTATGGAGAATGGGAATAGAAGCACCGTTTATCTGTATTATTGGTGTTTGGTGAGTATTTACCACCCTATGGAAAGTTGGGATGTATAAGATACGCTGTCAACATTCGTGCAAAACCCCCATGCAATGCAAGAAGTGTAGAAAGTTTGGCCACGTGTCAAGTGTTTGCAGATGGAAGAAATATGTTATGGAATGTAAAATGTTGCAACTGTGGCGGGGATCAATATTCCCAAATTCCCAGAGTGCCCTGTTAGGGTGAAAGAGGTTGAGGTGTCAAGGATCAGGACTGTACATCAAATCTGCTACGTGGAGGTGGTGAAGAGCGTTGAAGGGGTAAGAGGTCACAGGTCTGAAGAAGATATGGGGGTGGATGGACCTCAACCAATTGTAAATGTTTTACGTCAATCAAGTGATCTGGATACACTTATTGTGAAGAAGATGGATTTTTATTTTTACCCCGCATTTTCTTATTTTGGGATCTTTATTATCCACCTGTACAGTCGTTGGAGGAATGCACATATAATTGTTGCGAACACCATTAAAACCAAAGAAGAAGACGAAAGGGAGGAAGGAGTGTTTTGATAAATGTTTGGTGTGTACCTGGCTGAGTTTCTATTCGTATGAAAAATCTTTTAGCCATTATAAGTAATAATTGTTGTGGATTGTTAACCCCAATGACAAATAAATCATATGTTGATTGTTTTGGAGGATACCATGAACATTGAGTTGTTTTAAGAAAATCTCCACCAGGCTGGAGATTTTTGGATTACTTAGGGGGATTGCTCATGTTTAGCTTTTTTTCCTGATTTGCGACCATTTTTTTTGTTGGGCTTGGGACTTTCTGAACTTTATTTGGGGTCTAATTGAATTGGGATTGTGAATCCATACACTTTATATGACAATATATGCTTCTTTTGCTTACTTTTGTCATTTTGTCTGTGTTGCTTCGGTCACTGGTAGCATACTATACTTCTGCTTCCTGTCTACTAGCAGAAGCTAAAACAGGAAGTACCCGTGACGTGCTTCGTACAGAAATAGTCCTCCGAATCGGAGGCTATGCTACAAGACTGCTTTGCTAGCGCTGACTAGAATATGTTCCGGGACTCGGCCGATAGCATCGGTGAGTTAACCACCTCCGTCACCGGCTTCAATAGGAAATGCATCGTTGATGTTGTCCCCACAGTGAAGGTTCGCTGATTCCCCAATGAAAGCCCTGGATTAACCCCGAGGTTGGCGCTAAATTGAAGGACAGGGCTACCACACACAGGGCTACCACACACAGGGCTACCACACACAGGGCTACCACACACAGGGCTACCACACACAGGGCTACCACACACAGGGCTATCGCAGACAACCCTGAGGCCACAGCTGAGGACAAGAACAAGTCTTGCTACGACCTCCGCAGAGCCATCAAACAAGCAAAAGGACAATATAGGAACAAGGTGGAATACTATTATACAGGCTCCAACGTCCGCCGCATGTGGCAGGGGCTACAGTCCATTGACCACTGTCTAAAGTTATGTTATTAAGACAGACTCTCCCCAGACCTACCACTGCAGACTCTCCCAGACCTACCACTGTCTAAAGTCATGTTATTAAGACAGACTCTCCCCAGACCTACCACTGCAGACTCTCCCAGACCTACCACTGCAGACTCTCCCAGACCTGCCACTGCAGACTTTCCCAGACCTACCACTGCAGACTCTCCCAGACCTACCACTGCAGACTCTCCCCAGACCTACCACTGCAGACTCTCCCAGACCTACCACTGCAGACTCTCCCAGACCTACCACTGCAGACTCTCCCAGACCTACCACTGCAGACTCTCCCAGACCTACCACTGCAGACTCTCCCAGACCTACCACTGCAGACTCTCCCAGACCTACCACTGTCTACGGTCATGTTATTAAGACAGACTCTCCCCAGACCTACCACTGTCTACGGTCATGTTATTAAGACAGACTCTCCCCAGACCTACCACTGTCTACGGTCATGTTATTAAGACAGACTCTCCCAGACCTACCACTGCAGACTCTCCCAGACCTACCACTGCAGACTCTCCCAGACCTACCACTGCAGACTCTCCCCAGACCTACCACTGTCTACGGTCATGTTATTAAGACAGACTCTCCCCAGACCTACCACTGCAGACTCTCCCAGACCTACCACTGCCTAAGACCCAATTCAATCAATTGCAGATAAATGAAAACCACATTACAGGTTCAGTTTGTGTCTAAGCTGTTTATGCTGCATCCAAGGTGTAAACCGTATAAAACTTTACACATTCTCAAGATTTACTGCTCATGAAAAGTATCATTGGATATTAACACAAAACCACACCTGTCCATAAAAATACAGTACATATAACAATTCTGAATGAGCCCCCAGTGCTGTTTCCCTATACAGTATCTTCAACTGATTTAATTCAGGACCATGCTATGCTAAGTGAAAGAATCAGTTAGCAGTTGTCACGGTAATAGGGAGATGTATGGCTCTCAGTAGAGCATAGAGCGAGCCCCACGGTAACAGCTAGGATTCATGGTGACCCCATAGTGTAAATCCTACAGGTTTGCTTATTCTCCCCCCCACCCACAAAACCTTTCACTGGAAGCAAAGGTATGGCTGTGTCCCATATTGGGCCCCTTTTTTGGCTGTGTCCCAGATTGGCCCCCTTTTGTCTCCCTATTCAGTAACCTGCTTCATTTATCGCTATGTGCCCTGGTCAAAATTAGTGCACTACTTAGGTAATAGGTTGCCATTTGGGACACAGCTCATGTCGAGTTGCAATATCACATTTAATTCCCCCACGCAACATAACTTAGTAGTTTCCTGCACATCTCGTTTATTTCACCATTGTGGTTATGGGTAATTAACAGCCTAGAAACCTGACCCGACGTCTACCTGAGGGTTGAGCCCCATTGAGAGAACTGGTCAGAGAAATGTAGCATTCTGGAATAAATGACTGCGGAGGAGATCAACTACTCTGTAAGTCAAATAATCTATTGGCATGACTGTTTTCACTGTGTCCTAAAGTTCACAGAAAGTGATACTAAGTAGGGTATAAGCAATATGGTAATGAATCAACCGGTCCCGAGCGGGAGCAGCGGTCTAAGGCACTGCATCTCAGTAGCTAGAGGCGTCACTACAGACACCCTAGTTCGAATCCAGGCTGTATCACAACCAGCTGTGATTGCGAGTCCAATAGGGAAGCACACAATTGGGCCTGCGTCAACCGGGTTTGTAAATAAGAATTTGTTCTTAACTGACTTGCCTGGTTAAATTAAAATGACTTTTTAAAAAACTTGCCTTCTGTCAGGATAAGTGGAAATTCCACTTTTAAAAAATTGTTTCCAGCTAGGGTCGTGAAACTTCCCAAAATCCAGGAATAAGCAGGAAATCCAGGATTCTCCAAGCACATTTCTGGAAAATATGGCAATTTTGGGAAAGTTACCGGATGTCAAATGTAATTGACAGTGACTACCATTGTCACTAACCTCAGAGGTAAAAAGCCCTAGCTCAACCATGAGAGCCCTAGCTCAACCATGAGCGCTCTAGCTAAACCATGAGCGCCCTAGCTCAACCACCAGCGCCCTAGCTTAACCACGAGCACTCTAGCTCAACCATGAGAGCCCTAGCTCAACCACCAGCGCCCTAGCTCAACCACAAGCACCCTAGCTAAGCCAAAAGCGCCATAGCTAAATCATGAGCGCCTCTAGCTAAACCATGAGCACCCTAGCTCAACCATGAGAGCCCTAGCTAAACCATGAGAGACCTAGCTCAACCACGAGCGCTCTAGCTCAGCCACAAGCACCCTAGCTAAGCCAAAAGCGCCATAGCTAAATCATGAGCGCCTCTAGCTAAACCATGAGCACCCTAGCTCAATCATGAGAGCCCTAGCTAAACCATGAGAGCTAAACAATGAGCGCCCTAGCTCAACCATGAGAGCCTTAGCTAAACCATGAGAGCTAGACCATGAGAGCCCTAGCTCAACCATGAGAGCCTTAGCTAAACCATGAGAGCTAGACCATGAGAGCCCTAGCTCAACCATGAGAGATTAATACCAAACTAGTGGTATAATCCTCTCAAACCTGGCCTGGCCTGTAAGCCTACTGCCTGCCTACTGGAAAATCTTAATATACATATACCCAAGCTCTGCCAGCCCAGTGTAAAATGGGGTGCAGTTCATAGTGAGCTCACCAAAACAGACAAGATGTCACATGTGTGTGTGTGTGTGTGTGTGTGTGTGTGTGTGTGTGTGTGTGTGTGTGTGTGTGTGTGTGTGTGTGTGTGTGTGTGTGTGTGTGTGTGTGTGTGTGTGTGTGTGTGTGTGTGTGTGTGTGTGTGTGTGTCTGTGCGTGCGTGCGTGCGTGCGTGCGTGCGTGTGTGTGTGTGTGTGTGTGTGTGTGTGTGTGTGTGTGTGTGTGTGTGTGTGTGTGTGTGTGTGTGTGTGTCTGTGCGTGCGTGCGTGCGTGCGTGTGTGTGTGTGTGTGTGTGCGTCCATGAGAAATACAGTCCTGTTTGTGATCTCATGGGGCCTGTTAAACAGTAATAGGTGGCTCTGGTATAATGGAACCGAGACAGCACTCGGTGAGATCAACTCGTTCTGCTTCTGTTGCCGGGACGCTTGTGGAGGAGTCCAAACCAAAGCAGCCCAGTGTTGCTAGCTAACAAGATCCCACCCTGAACCAGCGTCATGCTATATGCTCTGTGGGGTTGACAATGTTTGGTCTGGCCTCTGTACTACTAGTCTTTACTGACATGCACTGAGTCAGAAAGGGATATGCTGTTCTCTGCACCCACTCACCCAGTAGATCATATTAAATAATGACAGGTCGAGTGTTGAGTTGTCAAGAGACCCTAACACTTACTCTAAACGCACCTATACAATGAAGCCTCTGTTTTGAGATGATACATCCTGGTAATCTAGTCTTCAGACACTGGGTATCCAATCTAGTCCTCAGACACTGGGTATCCAATCTAGTCCTCAGACACTGGGTATCCAATCTAGTCCTCAGACTCTGGGTCTCCAATCTAGTCCTCAGACACTGAGTATCCAATCTAGTCCTCAGACACTGGGTATCCAATCTAGTCCTCAGACACTGGGTATCCAATCTAGTCCTCAGACTCTGGGTATCCAATCTAGTCCTCAGACTCTGGGTATCCAATCTAGTCCTCAGACACTGGGTATCCAATCTAGTCCTCAGACTCTGGGTATCCAATCTAGTCCTCAGACACTGGGTATCCAATCTAGTCCTCAGACACTGGGTATCCAATCTAGTCCTCAGACTCTGGGTATCCAATCTAGTCCTCAGACTCTGGGTATCCAATCTAGTCCTCAGACTCTGGGTATCCAATCTAGTCCTCAGACACTGGGTATCCAATCTAGTATTCACTCTGGGTAACCAATCTAGTATTCAGACTCTGGGTATCCAATCTAGTCTTCAGACACTGGGTATCCAATCTAGTATTCAGACACTGGGTATCCAATCTAGTCCTCAGACACTGGGTATCCAATCTAGTATTCAGACACTGGGTATCCAATCTAGTCCTCAGACACTGGGTATCCAATCTAGTCCTCAGACTCTGGGTATCCAATCTAGTCCTCAGACACTGGCTATCCAATCTAGTCCTCAGACACTGGCTATCCAATCTAGTCCTCAGACACTGGCTATCCAATCTAGTCCTCAGACACTGGGTATCCAATCTAGTATTCAGACTCTGGGTATCCAATCTAGTCCTCAGACTCTGGGTATCCAATCTAGTCCTCAGACTCTGGGTATCCAATCTAGTCCTCAGACTCTGGGTATCCAATCTAGTCCTCAGACACTGGGTATCCAATCTAGTCCTCAGACACTGGCTATCCAATCTAGTATTCAGACTCTGGGTATCCAATCTAGTCCTCAGACTCTGGGTATCCAATCTAGTCCTCAGACACTGGGTATCCAATCTAGTATTCAGACTCTGGGTATCCAATCTAGTCCTCAGACTCTGGGTATCCAATCTAGTCCTCAGACACTGGGTATCCAATCTAGTCCTCAGACTCTGGGTGTCCAATTTAAGCCACCATCAAGATCACTCAACTTGAATATAAACGTTTTTTACTTGGTGCGTGTATTCAATAGTCTCTAGAGAGTTCAACAAGTTTGATTTTGTATTTTTAAAGAAACCGAGCCTTTGACCTCGTCCTTTCTAACAGTACACACCTCAGGGGGTTTGTGTTCTAAACAACTTGAGTTGTCCACCAATGTCTACATGCTACTAACATCTCCTCCTTTCATTCTCGCCAAAAGTCCTGTGTGTCTCTTTCTCACAACGCATAAGGGAGGAGAGATTAAAAGGGGCTCGTTGTTTTGACTTATTACAGGGAGTTTCCCCGTATTTCAATATTCTCTGAGCTGCTCTGATGATGTCAGGATACGGGTGGATGGTGTCAGCCGACAGGTAACCAACACACACGCACGCACGCACGCACGCACACACACACACACACACACACACACACACACACTCACAGCTGACTGACTTGGTCCGACTGGGGCGTCGGCTCCTGAAGGACCCGCCCTCGTTGGCCCGGCGACTACCATGCCCTGTTCCCCAGTGACATCATCATTGAGCTCCATGCGCCTGGCCCTGCAGAGCCATGCAGCAATCTCAGTCTCTCTCTCTCTTTCTCTCTCTCTCTCTCTCTCTCGCAGACACAGGCCTCACTCCGACACAGACCTCAGTGTTGTTGGATGTTGGGGTGTTACTGTTACTAGACTGGAGGAGGGAGGATCTGGCAAGGGGTTTAAACTTTACAGGCACTGTGCTGTGTGGAAGGATCATGGTCGTGGAGTTGAGAGGTTATTTCCCACTGGGCAAAAACTGGTTGAATAAACGTTCTTTCCACGTCATTTCAACCCCAAAAATCTATGTGATGAATTTGAATCAACATGGAAAATGAATTAGATTAGGAAAAATCCATCAGCGTAATGGCATTCTGTATTTTTTTCACACAACTTTTAACCTAAATCCAATGACATGATTTGTTTTTATTTCAGTTAAACAACTGAAGTTGACAACGCAAACAAATTTGTATCAAAACTAGACGTTGAACTGACGTCTGTGCCCAGTGGGTTCCATTTTGAATCTCTTTTGAAATACCAGTCTTTTTGAACGGGAGATTATTTGATTTACACCTATAAGTAAAAACCATTGGCAATGTTTTTACAAACAACAACGTTTATTTTCTTATTTCAGTTATATATGACAGCCATTTACTGGCCTCCAGGCAATTTAGCAGATCCTACTAAAGTCACGTAATGCACTATATAGGAAATAGGGTTCCATTTGGTACACAGCAAATGGTCATCTGATGTGTGAGTGTCTCTCACGTCTACAAGTGGGAGTGGTGTAGCATACAGTGTTTTATGCCTAGTGAGACATTTGGAATAGTCGGCGGCGTGACTTGGGAAGCAACTGCCAATGATTGTTCTACTTTTCCCTACGGTCAACCCTACTCTCCAGGTTCCTACAGTTGTACACACTATTAAAAGATCTACTGCCAAGTCAAGTTGTATTTCTCTCAATCCATGCGTCCCCTTTAGTCACCCTGAATGAATAATATGATTCAGTGTAACTGACTGACTGACAGCTAACAATCACTTATTTCCTCTAAATACAACACTTATCCCCAACAACTTGCAGCACATCTTCCTTGAAAGACTTCAGTCCACACAGTTTGTCTTGCAGCAACAGGCTGCATCGTGAGGTAAGAAAGTACTGTACTGGGTTTGATCTTGAGGCACCAGTAGGATTCAGATGCTTCCTCATGCAGCACAGCCATATAGCTAAGTGGGTTAAACAATAGCTTCTTTCTTTGCGTTATAGCACAATAATCGATGAGACCAGATGTTCCCCGTGGTGTATAGGAGCCAGGCTGTGCCTCAAAGGCCGTGTAGGATATATACCCAGTTTGGTTTGACTAAATGTGTTCCCCATCAACGAGCAATGTGAAAGGACACAGAGCAGACCCCACCATACAGTTCTCTGAACCTCTAAATGTCTTTCTGCGGTACACAATATACCATGAATATAAGAGGTCTGTATCTCCTTTGTTACATGTCAGTACAACCATAATTCACAACATTGAAAACACATTTCTGCAACATGTTGATGACAAAACCAATACATATTGTTTTTGAGGGTAAATCCAGTGTTACCAACTCACATGAGAATGAGAATTATTCCAGAAGACAGTACTGAGCAATCATTCATGTAGTGATTTGATCCCATCTCTCTGAAAGATGTATGGCCACTTCTATGTTTGGCAAAACAAGAGGACGAAGAGGAAGAATAATCCCCAATGGACATAGAATCCTGTTCTGTGTTACCAACAATGATCACGAGCATCCCGTCCCTCAAAGATGTATGGCCACTACCACGTTTTGAAAAACATTGAGGCCTGTCCAAAGAGGAAGGGCAGAATACATTATCCCTTATCCCCCGGTGACATAGAACCAGAAGACATTATTCAGCCACACATCCACACACAGAGATCCCAACGCCAACCTGGGAGGGAGTGATCGTACAAGACAAAAAGGTGCTTTCTAGGACACTGTTTGATCGTGCTGTTAAACTATTCCAGCTGGGGTGAAGAGTGGCATCCTGGCTCTGTGTGTGTGTGTGTGTGTGTGTGTGTGTGTGTGTGTGTGTGTGTGTGTGTGTGTGTGTGTGTGTGTGTGTGTGTGTGTGTGTGTGTGTGTGTGTGTGTGTGTGTGTGTGTGTGTGTGTGTGTGTGTGTGTGTGTGTGTGTGTGTGTGTGTGTGTGTGTGCTACGCTGAAATAAAGGGATCCTTTGGGAGTCACAATACTATGAAATGTTGGCAGTACGTGGTGGATTACAGCAACTACAGTGTTTTGCCAGCCAGGCCAGCATACCATCACACGTGTGTGTGTGTGTTTGTGTGTGTGTGTGTGTGTGTGTGTGTGTGTGTGTGTGTGCGTGCGTGCGTGCGTGCGTGCGTGCGTGCGTGCGTGCGTGCGTGCGTGCGTGCGTGCGTGCGTGCGTGCGTGTGAGAGATGGTATGCTGGCCTGGCTGGCAAAACACTGTAGTTGCTGTAATAGGGTCTATACTACTACACTAAACATGCAAATGCAATCTATGAATATAAATTAAACCTCTACAGTAGTGACTTGATAGTTAAACCTCTATAGTAGTGACTTGATAGTTAAACCTCTACATTAGTGACTTGATAATTAAACCTCTATATTAGTGACTTGATAATTAAACCTCTACAGTAGTGACTTGATAGTTAAACCTCTATAGTAGTGACTTGATAGATAAACCTCTATAGTAGTGACTTGATAGTTAAACCTCTATAGTAGTGACTTGATAATTAAACCTCTATAGTAGTGACTTGATAGATAAACCTCTATAGTAGTGACTTGATAGTTAAACCTCTACAGTAGTGACTTGATAGTTAAACCTCTATAGTAGTGACTTGATAGTTAAACCTCTATAGTAGTGACTTGATAGATAAACCTCTATAGTAGTGACTTGATAGTTAAACCTCTATAGTAGTGACTTGATAATTAAACCTCTATAGTAGTGACTTGATAGTTAAACCTCTATAGTAGTGACTTGATAGTTAAACCTCTACATTAGTGACTTGATAGATAAACCTCTATAGTAGTGACTTGATAGTTAAACCTCTACATTAGTGACTTGATAGATAAACCTCTACATTAGTGACTTGATAGTTAAACCTCTATATTAGTGACTTGATAGTTAAACCTCTACATTAGTGACTTGATAGATAAACCTCTACATTAGTGACTTGATAGTTAAACCTCTATAGTAGTGACTTGATAGTTAAACCTCTATAGTAGTGACTTGATAGTTAAACCTCTATATTAGTGACTTGATAGTTAAACCTCTATAGTAGTGACTTGATAGTTAAACCTCTATAGTAGTGACTTGATAGTTAAACCTCTACATTAGTGACTTGATAGTTAAACCTCTATAGTAGTGACTTGATAGTTAAACCTCTACATTAGTGACTTGATAGTTAAACCTCTATAGTAGTGACTTGATAATTAAATCTCTACATTAGTGACTTGATAATTAAACCTCTATATTAGTGACTTGATAGTTAAACTTCTATAGTAGTGACTTGATAGTTAAACCTCTATAGTAGTGACTTGATAATTAAATCTCTACATTAGTGACTTGATAATTAAACCTCTATATTAGTGACTTGATAGTTAAACTTCTATATTAGTGACTTGATAGTTAAACCTCTATAGTAGTGACTTGATAATTAAACCTCTATAGTAGTGACTTGATAATTAAACCTCTATAGTAGTGACTTGATAATTAAACCTCTATATTAGTGACTTGATAGTTAAACCTCTATAGTAGTGACTTCATAGTTAAACCTCTATAGTAGTGACTTGATAATTAAACCTCTACATTAGTGACTTGATAATTAAACCTCTACATTAGTGACTTCATAGTTAAACCTCTATAGTAGTGACTTGATAGTTAAACCTCTACATTAGTGACTTGATAATTAAACCTCTACATTAGTGACTTGATAGTTAAACCTCTATAGTAGTGACTTGATAGTTAAACCTCTACATTAGTGACTTGATAATTAAACCTCTATATTAGTGACTTGATAGTTAAACTTCTATATTAGTGACTTGATAGTTAAACCTCTATATTAGTGACTTGATAGTTAAACCTCTATAGTAGTGACTTGATAATTAAACCTCTATATTAGTGACTTGATAGTTAAACCTCTATAGTAGTGACTTGATAATTAAACCTCTACATTAGTGACTTGATAATTAAACCTCTACATTAGTGACTTCATAGTTAAACCTCTATAGTAGTGACTTGATAGTTAAACCTCTACATTAGTGACTTGATAATTAAACCTCTACATTAGTGACTTGATAGTTAAACCTCTATAGTAGTGACTTGATAATTAAACCTCTATAGTAGTGACTTGATAATTAAACCTCTACATTAGTGACTTGATAGTTAAACCTCTATATTAGTGACTTGATAATTAAACCTCTACATTAGTGACTTGATAATTAAACCTCTACATTAGTGACTTGATAATTAAACCTCTACATTAGTGACTTGATAGAT
This sequence comes from Salvelinus fontinalis, assembly GCF_029448725.1. Classification (NCBI taxonomy): domain Eukaryota; kingdom Metazoa; phylum Chordata; class Actinopteri; order Salmoniformes; family Salmonidae; genus Salvelinus; species Salvelinus fontinalis. Next base: position 470,183 of record NW_026600256.1, read on the forward strand.
AAACCTCTACATTAGTGACTTGATAGTTAAACCTCTATAGTAGTGACTTGATAATTAAACCTCTACATTAGTGACTTGATAATTAAACCTCTACATTAGTGACTTGATAATTAAACCTCTACATTAGTGACTTGATAGTTAAACCTCTACATTAGTGACTTGATAGTTAAACCTATACATTAGTGACTTGATAATTAAACCTCTACATTAGTGACTTGATAATTAAACCTCTATAGTAGTGACTTGATAATTAAACCTCTATATTAGTGACTTGATAATTAAACCTCTACATTAGTGACTTGATAATTAAACCTCTACATTAGTGACTTGATAATTAAATCTCTACATTAGTGACTTGATAATTAAACCTCTATAGTAGTGACTTGATAATTAAACCTCTATATTAGTGACTTGATAATTAAATCTCTACATTAGTGACTTGATAATTAAACCTCTATATTAGTGACTTGATAATTAAATCTCTACATTAGTGACTTGATAATTAAACCTCTACATTAGTGACTTGATAGTTAAACCTCTATAGTAGTGACTTGATAATTAAATCTCTACATTAGTGACTTGATAATTAAACCTCTATAGTAGTGACTTGATAATTAAACCTCTATAGTAGTGACTTGATAGTTAAACCTCTACATTAGTGACTTGATAGTTAAACCTCTATAGTAGTGACTTGATAATTAAACCTCTATAGTAGTGACTTGATAATTAAACCTCTATATTAGTGACTTGATAGTTAAACCTCTATAGTAGTGACTTGATAATTAAACCTCTACATTAGTGACTTGATAGTTAAACCTCTACATTAGTGACTTGATAATTAAACCTCTACATTAGTGACTTGATAGTTAAACCTCTACATTAGTGACTTGATAGTTAAACTTCTATATTAGTGACTTGATAGTTAAACCTCTATAGTAGTGACTTGATAATTAAACCTCTATAGTAGTGACTTGATAATTAAACCTCTATAGTAGTGACTTGATAATTAAACCTCTATATTAGTGACTTGATAGTTAAACCTCTATAGTAGTGACTTCATAGTTAAACCTCTATAGTAGTGACTTGATAATTAAACCTCTACATTAGTGACTTGATAATTAAACCTCTACATTAGTGACTTCATAGTTAAACCTCTATAGTAGTGACTTGATAGTTAAACCTCTACATTAGTGACTTGATAATTAAACCTCTACATTAGTGACTTGATAGTTAAACCTCTATAGTAGTGACTTGATAGTTAAACCTCTACATTAGTGACTTGATAATTAAACCTCTATATTAGTGACTTGATAGTTAAACTTCTATATTAGTGACTTGATAGTTAAACCTCTATATTAGTGACTTGATAGTTAAACCTCTATAGTAGTGACTTGATAATTAAACCTCTATATTAGTGACTTGATAGTTAAACCTCTATAGTAGTGACTTGATAATTAAACCTCTACATTAGTGACTTGATAATTAAACCTCTACATTAGTGACTTCATAGTTAAACCTCTATAGTAGTGACTTGATAGTTAAACCTCTACATTAGTGACTTGATAATTAAACCTCTACATTAGTGACTTGATAGTTAAACCTCTATAGTAGTGACTTGATAATTAAACCTCTATAGTAGTGACTTGATAATTAAACCTCTACATTAGTGACTTGATAGTTAAACCTCTATATTAGTGACTTGATAATTAAACCTCTACATTAGTGACTTGATAATTAAACCTCTACATTAGTGACTTGATAATTAAACCTCTACATTAGTGACTTGATAGATAAACCTCTACATTAGTGACTTGATAGTTAAACCTCTATAGTAGTGACTTGATAATTAAACCTCTACATTAGTGACTTGATAATTAAACCTCTACATTAGTGACTTGATAATTAAACCTCTACATTAGTGACTTGATAGTTAAACCTCTACATTAGTGACTTGATAGTTAAACCTATACATTAGTGACTTGATAATTAAACCTCTACATTAGTGACTTGATAATTAAACCTCTATAGTAGTGACTTGATAATTAAACCTCTATATTAGTGACTTGATAATTAAACCTCTACATTAGTGACTTGATAATTAAACCTCTACATTAGTGACTTGATAATTAAATCTCTACATTAGTGACTTGATAATTAAACCTCTATAGTAGTGACTTGATAATTAAACCTCTATATTAGTGACTTGATAATTAAATCTCTACATTAGTGACTTGATAATTAAACCTCTATATTAGTGACTTGATAATTAAATCTCTACATTAGTGACTTGATAATTAAACCTCTACATTAGTGACTTGATAGTTAAACCTCTATAGTAGTGACTTGATAATTAAATCTCTACATTAGTGACTTGATAATTAAACCTCTATAGTAGTGACTTGATAATTAAACCTCTATAGTAGTGACTTGATAGTTAAACCTCTACATTAGTGACTTGATAGTTAAACCTCTATAGTAGTGACTTGATAATTAAACCTCTATAGTAGTGACTTGATAATTAAACCTCTATATTAGTGACTTGATAGTTAAACCTCTATAGTAGTGACTTGATAATTAAACCTCTACATTAGTGACTTGATAGTTAAACCTCTACATTAGTGACTTGATAATTAAACCTCTACATTAGTGACTTGATAGTTAAACCTCTACATTAGTGACTTGATAATTAAACCTCTACATTAGTGACTTGATAATTAAACCTCTACATTAGTGACTTGATAATTAAACCTCTACATTAGTGACTTGATAGTTAAACCTCTACATTAGTGACTTGATAATTAAACCTCTATATTAGTGACTTGATAGTTAAACCTCTATAGTAGTGACTTGATAGTTAAACCTCTATAGTAGTGACTTGATAATTAAACCTCTATAGTAGTGACTTGATAGTTAAACCTCTATAGTAGTGACTTGATAATTAAACCTCTACATTAGTGACTTGATAATTAAACCTCTATATTAGTGACTTGATAATTAAACCTCTACATTAGTGACTTGATAGTTAAACCTCTATAGTAGTGACTTGATAATTAAACCTCTACATTAGTGACTTGATAGTTAAACCTCTATAGTAGTGACTTGATAATTAAACCTCTATATTAGTGACTTGATAATTAAACCTCTACATTAGTGACTTGATAATTAAACCTCTATAGTAGTGACTTGATAGATAAACCTCTACATTAGTGACTTGATAATTAAACCTCTATAGTAGTGACTTGATAGATAAACCTCTATAGTAGTGACTTGATAATTAAACCTCTACATTAGTGACTTGATAGATAAACCTCTATAGTAGTGACTTGATAGTTAAACCTCTACATTAGTGACTTGATAGTTAAACCTCTACATTAGTGACTTGATAGTTAAACCTCTACATTAGTGACTTGATAGTTAAACCTCTACATTAGTGACTTGATAGTTAAACCTCTATAGTAGTGACTTGATAGTTAAACCTCTATAGTAGTGACTTGATAATTAAACCTCTATAGTAGTGACTTGATAATTAAACCTCTACATTAGTGACTTGATAGTTAAACCTCTATAGTAGTGACTTGATAGATAAACCTCAATTGTAGTGACTTGATAATTAAACCTCTACATTAGTGACTTGATAGTTAAACCTCTATAGTAGTGACTTGATAATTAAACCTCTACATTAGTGACTTGATAATTAAACCTCTACATTAGTGACTTGATAGTTAAACCTCTATAGTAGTGACTTGATAGTTAAACCTCTATATTAGTGACTTGATAGTTAAACCTCTATATTAGTGACTTGATAGTTAAACCTCTATATTAGTGACTTGATAATTAAACCTCTACATTAGTGACTTGATAGTTAAACCTCTATATTAGTGACTTGATAATTAAACCTCTACATTAGTGACTTGATAATTAAACCTCTACATTAGTGACTTGATAATTAAACCTCTACATTAGTGACTTGATAGTTAAACCTCTATAGTAGTGACTTGATAATTAAACCTCTACATTAGTGACTTGATAGTTAAACCTCTATATTAGTGACTTGATAGTTAAACCTCTATAGTAGTGACTTGATAATTAAACCTCTACATTAGTGACTTGATAGATAAACCTCTATAGTAGTGACTTGATAATTAAACCTCTACATTAGTGACTTGATAGTTAAACCTCTATAGTAGTGACTTGATAATTAAACCTCTATATTAGTGACTTGATAATTAAACCTCTACATTAGTGACTTGATAGTTAAACCTCTATAGTAGTGACTTGATAATTAAACCTCTACATTAGTGACTTGATAATTAAACCTCTACATTAGTGACTTGATAGTTAAACCTCTATAGTAGTGACTTGATAGTTAAACCTCTATAGTAGTGACTTGATAATTAAACCTCTACATTAGTGACTTGATAGTTAAACCTCTATAGTAGTGACTTGATAGTTAAACCTCTATAGTAGTGACTTGATAGTTAAACCTCTATATTAGTGACTTGATAATTAAACCTCTACATTAGTGACTTGATAGTTAAACCTCTATAGTAGTGACTTGATAGATAAACCTCTATAGTAGTGACTTGATAGTTAAACCTCTATATTAGTGACTTGATAATTAAACCTCTACATTAGTGACTTGATAGTTAAACCTCTATATTAGTGACTTGATAATTAAACCTCTACATTAGTGACTTGATAGTTAAACCTCTATATTAGTGACTTGATAGTTAAACCTCTATATTAGTGACTTGATAGTTAAACCTCTACATTAGTGACTTGATAGTTAAACCTCTATATTAGTGACTTGATAGTTAAACCTCTATATTAGTGACTTGATAATTAAACCTCTATATTAGTGACTTGATAGTTAAACCTCTATATTAGTGACTTGATAGTTAAACCTCTATATTAGTGACTTGATAGTTAAACCTCTATAGTAGTGACTTGATAGTTAAACCTCTATAGTAGTGACTTGATAGTTAAACCTCTATAGTAGTGACTTGATAATTAAACCTCTATATTAGTGACTTGATAGTTAAACCTCTATAGTAGTGACTTGATAGTTAAACCTCTACATTAGTGACTTGATAATTAAACCTCTATAGTAGTGACTTGATAGTTAAACCTCTATATTAGTGACTTGATAGTTAAACCTCTATAGTAGTGACTTGATAGTTAAACCTCTATATTAGTGACTTGATAATTAAACCTCTACATTAGTGACTTGATAGTTAAACCTCTATAGTAGTGACTTGATAGTTAAACCTCTATATTAGTGACTTGATAGTTAAACCTCTATAGTAGTGACTTGATAGTTAAACCTCTATAGTAGTGACTTGATAATTAAACCTCTACATTAGTGACTTGATAGTTAAACCTCTATATTAGTGACTTGATAGTTAAACCTCTATAGTAGTGACTTGATAGTTAAACCTCTATATTAGTGACTTGATAGATAAATCTCTACATTAGTGACTTGATAGTTAAACCTCTATAGTAGTGACTTGATAGTTAAACCTCTATAGTAGTGACTTGATAATTAAACCTCTATATTAGTGACTTGATAGTTAAACCTCTATAGTAGTGACTTGATAGTTAAACCTCTACATTAGTGACTTGATAATTAAACCTCTATAGTAGTGACTTGATAGTTAAACCTCTATATTAGTGACTTGATAGTTAAACCTCTATAGTAGTGACTTGATAGTTAAACCTCTATATTAGTGACTTGATAATTAAACCTCTACATTAGTGACTTGATAGTTAAACCTCTATAGTAGTGACTTGATAGTTAAACCTCTATATTAGTGACTTGATAGTTAAACCTCTATAGTAGTGACTTGATAGTTAAACCTCTATAGTAGTGACTTGATAATTAAACCTCTACATTAGTGACTTGATAGTTAAACCTCTATATTAGTGACTTGATAGTTAAACCTCTATAGTAGTGACTTGATAGTTAAACCTCTATATTAGTGACTTGATAGATAAATCTCTACATTAGTGACTTGATAGTTAAACCTCTATAGTAGTGACTTGATAGTTAAACCTCTATATTAGTGACTTGATAGTTAAACCTCTACATTAGTGACTTGATAGTTAAACCTCTATAGTAGTGACTTGATAGTTAAACTTCTATATTAGTGACTTGATAGTTAAACCTCTATAGTAGTGACTTGATAGTTAAACCTCTATAGTAGTGACTTGATAGTTAAACCTCTACATTAGTGACTTGATAGTTAAACCTCTATAGTAGTGACTTAATAGTTAAACCTCTATAGTAGTGACTTGATAGTTAAACCTCTATATTAGTGACTTGATAGTTAAACCTCTATAGTAGTGACTTGATAGTTAAACCTCTATAGTAGTGACTTGATAATTAAACCTCTACATTAGTGACTTGATAATTAAACCTCTATATTAGGGACTTGATAATTAAACCTCTATAGTAGTGACTTGATAGTTAAACCTCTATAATATTGACTTGATAGTTAAGCCTCTGTAGTAGTGACTTGATACACTAACATCAGGCAGTGAGGGGAATCCTGTTTTAAATCTACAACACGACCTGACACAATTACCGCAGGTCACTAAAGTTCAGTTAGTTTCACACGACGATTAAAACAGGTGAAGGCTTAACATCCCAGTGTAAACTGTGTCGTCTGTCTTCCTACAGAAATAACTAGGAGGTGGAAGAAAGGTTAATTTTCACTGTGGCAAAAGGCTTTGTTTTGGTCCTGCGCTGTTTCAATCTGGAGTTGTCTGTCCCTCTCTGAGCCTGAACACAAACACAAACACATCTTTATGCGTCCCAAACGGAACCCTATTCCCGATATGTTCCCTACAGGCTCTGGTCAAACGTAGTGCACTATATAGAGAATAGGGTGCCGTTTGATGCATCCAGAGCTCGCTGGATGAGCAGAGCACTGCAGTATGCCTGGACGAGGGTTTAAAGCTCATATGTTCATACTTATTGTTGGGAAATCACACAGCAGATCCCCTGTGTAATAATTGTGTTACCACAGCGGCAGCCGGCTCCACTGTTTACGTATTTCCATAAACATGACGTCGGTGGGTAATAGAATGTGCGTCTGGATGGAGAGTAAGAAAGAAATTCAAATGGATCCTTTGAAATATCTGCTCATTTGTGAAGGCAGGGGTTCATTTCTTGGTGGTTTTGATTTTTTTTTCAGCACAAGGAGTGTGCAAAGCTGTTGTCAAGACAACGGGTGGCTACTTTGAAGAATCTCAAATATAAAATAGATGTTGATTTGTTTAACATTTTTGAGGTTAGTACATGATTCCATATGTGTTATTTCATAGTGTTGATGTCGTCACTATTATTCTACAATGTAGAAAATAGTAACAATAAAATGAAAAACCCTTGAATGAATAGGTGTGTCCAAACTTTTGACTGGTACTGTTGTATAGTAAAGTATTTTTAGTCTAAGACACTGCATCTCAGTGCAAGAGGCGTCAGTACCTGGTTCAAATCCAGGCTGCATCACATCCGGCCGTGATTGGGAGTCCCATATATATATTTTTTTTTAAATATATTATATATCTCATGGATACTGAGTCAGGAGCATAAGACACTACAAAGAAAATAAAAAACTTTACCGGAAAATTATTTCCCAATTCTATGTCGTTGGCATTGTCCATGTCCTCATTGTCCATGTCTTCATATGTCCATGTCCTCATTGTCCATGTCCTCATTGTCCATGTCCTCATTGTCCATGTCTTCATCTGTCCATGTCCTCATTGTCCATGTCCTCATTGTCCATGTCTTCATATGTCCATGTCCTCATTGTCCATGTCTTCATATGTCTTTGTCCTCATTGTCCATCTCCTCATTGTCCATGTCTTCATACGTCCATGTCCTCATTGTCCATGTCCTCATATGTCCATGTCTTCATATGTCCATGTCCTCATATGTCCATGTCCTCATATGTCCATGTCCTCATATGTCCATGTCCTCATATAGGGGTTGAGGGAAGGTTAGGATAGTAGGGGTTGAGGGTAAGGATGGGTGGTGGGAAGGTTAGGGTTAGGATAGTAGGGTTAGGATAGTAGGGTTAGGGTGTCCGCTCTCTCTCTCTCTCTCTCTCTCTCTCTCTCTCTCTCTCTCTCTCTCTCTCTCTCTCTCCCTCCCCCCCCCCCCCCCCCCCCCCCCCCATACTGGTCAGCTTTCTCCCTGACATCCACTATGAGGCATCAGGCCCTGGCTGTCATCACATGACATACTGACGTCCACTATGAGGCATCAGGCCCTGGCTGTCATCACATTACATACAGTAGTGTTAAAAAGTCCCTGATATCAAACATCATGTCCAATAATACTGGGGTCCAAACATCATGGCCTCTTAAAAGGGGTCTTTTAGCCGTCCACTCAGCTAAGGATGTCGCACTCTTAGAAAAAAGGGTTGCAAAATGTTCTTCGGCTGTCCCCATAGGAGAACCATTTTTGGTTCCTGTTAGAACCTTTTCTGTGTAAAGGGTCCTACATATAACTCAAAAAGGTTTGACCTGGAACCAAAAGGTTCTAGGTAGCACCTTTTTTCCCCCCCTAAGAGTGTAGATACGTAACTTCATGATGTGTGGTTGTTTCATCCCTCTCAGACACGTCAGGGTCTCTCGTGAGATGTGAACCAGTAAGGCGAGAAGAGGCCAGTGTGAGCAGGTTTATTCCACCCAGGAGTCACCACTCGATGCCACAGCTGTCAGTTACAATTCAAACCGATGCCGATGGTGACCGATGATCGTTTAAATAGAGGTGTTTCCCCGACTCGCCTGCCTGTTCTTTAACGTTGGCCCCTTTCGCCTGTTGAACATGCTGAACCTAAAGTCAAGTACGAATCTGGTCGAAAGTCAAAACCCCACCCAATCTGGCACTCCAGGACTCGTAGCAAACACTCAATTTGAAGGAAAATGTATACTATTTGATCCCATGTCCAGCTGGCTCTGAGACGAGAGGCTGAGAGCCCCTGAGGGTGGAAAGGCGACCCTTTGACTGTCTGGTTGTTCTAGGAAGGCTTCGAGAGAGAGTTGCAGGTCAGGGGAGTGATCATGAAGTCAACACGTCACACTCTCTCTGCCTTTTTCACTATCAAATGTAAATGTGGGAAACGTGTACAGCGCTGTGTATAATCGCTGGAGACAATGGAGGCAGTTTGATGGCGCAAGAAGCCTTGGTGATGAATGGAGCTACGGAGCCGCCCAGCATGGGGCGGTAAGGAGCTAGGGAGAAGACTCAGGAGATCATCACCCTATTTACACCTGGTCTTAACATGCCTCCTGTGATCAGAATCAGATTATTTTGGGGTCTTAAAGGGGCAGTGTCCTATTTTGAGACACTTAAACACAGTTGTAATAATAATGATAATTAATGAATTGCATTTTTTGTAAAGTGGTTTCTTGCATCATGTAACACAATAAAATTCCATTTGTCAAGTCATCTATTTGGCCAATAGTTTTAGATAATTTCGTATTTTTATAAAAGGATGTGAGCTTTGGGACAACGTAAACATCAGTCATGAAATGGTTAAGCCATGCATAAGGTTTTAAAAAGTCTCTTAGACTGTAGGCCTACATTGAACACCACATATTGGCTATTGTAGACAATATCACAAAGGTCAAAAGCTATATCCACGTGAAATGCTATGGCATTTGCTCCATTGGTGTTGTTGCTAAGCCACTCTGATAGCCCTACCTGCTCTGATAGCTACAATAGCCTACTGGCCACTGTCTGAAACTGTAACTTCCAGCAGGTACAGCCTCAGTGTTCACAGTTAACACACGCCAGAAGTTACACAGAACGCTGGCAAAATGAACGTTTCCTCTTTCAAGACCCTTTTCTCAGTGCCAAAACATTTTGGTGGGATCGTTGCTTGATACATCCCTTTAACCTGTTGTTCAGTTGCATATCACTGTGTCCTGTCCTGCCAATGACAGACAACCACAGTCATCAACAATCAGTCTGTAGAGGGCCCTTATTGCGGCAGTAGTAATAAAGCTTCTCTTTGAAGCTGAGGAGAGTGACTCAGGGTGGAAGCAAAGCAGTAAAGAGTAGTGTTGTGACTTCCTGTCTGTCGTAGGGGCATTGAATAACTCGGTGACCTCTCAGGGGCTTCCATACAGTAATGAAGCAATACTGACGCAATGCGACCGTGACTCCATCATGGCTCAAATGGCTCCAGTCACTTCAAAGGAAACCTTCGAGGCAGGACTACAAATGTAAACCAAGTCGTATTGCATGGTGTCAACCAGTGATTTATATGTACACTAGATAACTACCAGGAGGAGCTGTTTGAAGCCACCGCACGGCCATCTTCGCATTCCCCCACTGTTGTAAATAAATATTTTGGAAGCTATACAAATGCATTTATTAACGTCGACATTTGTTTTTGCTACATTTATTATATTACAGACACTTTAATGAATACTTTTACATTTGATATGTGAGATTAACATATATTTTTTATAAAAAGCATATAAAAATAAAAAAAAAGTAAAGTTACTGAGCGCACTACAACACAATACTTAAATACATGTCATTTTGTCATTGAAACACTTAATTGAAATACTTTAGAATTCCATTAATTCTTATGGAGGACTGCTTCTTCTGGGGAGTGCCAATATGGCCGACCGGTGGTTTCAAAGCCTCTCATTGGCCAATACAAAGCATCAGCAATCCAGGGTTTATGTAAGTCGTTGGTGACAACTCACTTGGATTTGCGACTAGGAACAACAACATTGTGATTTATGGAGTTTTTGGATTGCAAATCATCCTAAAATGACATTAAATCAGTATGAAAATATGGTGTGATGATATACACGGCCATTCAAAACATTGTTTACAACACGATCAAAATACTTTCCAATAGCCACTGATAAATCATTAGAATGTTGCTGATTTGAGGGGGCTTGACTACAGTTATTACAGACCTGATCCTTTCACTTTCATATTATTATTCAAGCAGTGTTGTGTCCCTGCCAACTCACTCCCTTCCCATCACAGTGATCTGTCTGCTATTCTGCACTATGGTGAGCTGTTCTCTGAGCCGTCGCCTGGGAAACGATAAAAAACAAGCGATGAGGAGAGGGCGGAGGAGGAGGCGGAGGAAGAGTAAGGGTGTAGTCTATCGTCATCTGAATCTTCCCACACTAAAGAACACATGTTTCATTTGGAGAAGATAACTCTTCGGGGACGTAGCAGACACGCAAAAACAGTCGGACACTCAACTCAACAACACAACGTCGCACAGTAACTAAGTGCCCTTTAGTCAATGGATCCATTCTCTCTGCAGCATGCTGCATGCAGCTCTCCCACGTCTCTGATTAGTCAGCCATAATGGAGTCTCAGTCAAAAGAGTGATTATAGTTGAAAGGAGGCCCCTGACCAGAACGTGACTCTAGTGGAGGAGGAGAGGAGCTAGCTAGGGATATAATTGTGGAAAATGTGATGGTGAGCGACCGGCCCGGGCCACCTCAAAGCATAGTAAGGTGCTTTCCTTAAAGAGTTCAAAGGGCATTAGTACCCATTACTCACAATCCACTCCCACTGTCTCCGGTTTGGGCCGATACAGTATAGTAGTAATCCTACAAGACATTGGAAGGGGCTGATTCAGTGAAACCTGTCTAAATAATCCCAAACCACATCATCTTCTTAGCAACAGGACCCGGGGAAGCTAAATATCAAGACATGTTATTCATCTCAATTGTGCTCTTTTCAGCAGGCTCGTGCTTTAAACAAATGATATGCTTATCCAATTATGGGATAAGGACTTTGGCTCTCATTGTTCATTAGGACAAATGGCAATACATGAAAGGGACATTCATTATGTGTTAACTGTATGAGTACGTATTTCTTTACCATTCGTTAACATTTAAGTCTGAAGTTTGTTTCTGTTTAATCTGTTTGGATTGTTGATAGATGTAACACTGGACACCATTGAAAAATAGACCCTGGTCTGAATTGAGATTATTTTAAGCCTATAAATAAAGGTTAAATATGTCTATGTATTGGTAATGTACAGTGTGTGTAAGGACAGACACTAGAGACGAGAAGCAAGTACAATGAGTGAACATTTAATGAAAACACGGACAGGAACAGAATACGGACAGTGTCTGGACAAGGGAAAACATAACAACATTAATGCTGATATGAAGAACCAACGGAGAAACAGACAGATATAGACGGGGCAATCAACAAGGTGAGGGAGTCCAGGGGTGAGGCCTATGAGCGCTGATGCGCATAATGATGGTGACAGGTGTGCATAATGAAGGGAGGTCTGGCGCCCTCGAGCGCCAGAGAGGGAGAGCGGGAGGAGGCATGACAATATGTGATGACGTCGTCCTATAGTATAATGCAGTGTTATTGATTTAACTCTGTGTATTTACTGTATGTTAATGAGAGGGAGTAATGTTTACCTTGGGACTCTATGCCAAATATTATTTTTCTCTGACTGATTGTGTTTTGGTGAGGAGAGACTTTTTTCCTATAATAAATAAAAAATCCCTGCATTACTTTA
>NW_026600256.1:490020-504537 GCF_029448725.1 Salvelinus fontinalis
TCGTATGCGTGTGTGTGGGGAAGGTAAAAGAAATTGTGTATCCTTGTTTAAATCAATATAGTGGCTGGGCAACATAGACAGGAGAATGACAATGTCCCTCCCTGGCAGAGAAAGTCCTTTGAGCTTGACAGGCATATGTTTTATACAGAACAAATAAACACACACAGCTGTATGGGGTATTTCAATGGCATGTCATTCGATCCAACTGATCTTGTTCAACTCAGGGATTATAATAATAAGACATGTGAGCGACCAATATTATTTTCATCTTATATATTATGTTTGGATTTTCAGCCAAGTGACTTTTAATTGGGAATTTCTGTCACATTCAATAATGATAACGTACAAAGCTCTTGGGACGGTAGATAAAAATCACTTTTTCTCTGTTGAAGACATGAGCTAATGAATCACATCAAATTGTATTTGTCACATGCGCCGAATACAACAAGTGCAGACCTTACAGTGAAATGCTTACTTACAAGCCCAACAATGCAGTTTTAAGAAAAATATGTGTTCAGTAAAAAATAAATACGTAAAAAATAAGAAATACAAGTAACAAATCATTAAAGAGCAGCAGTTAAATAAGAATAGCGAGGCTATAGACAGGGGGTACCGGTACGGAGTCAATGTGCGGGGGCTCCGGTTAGTCGAGGTAATTGAGGTAATATGTACATGTAGGTAGAGTTAAGGTGACTATGCATAGATAATAAACAGAGAATGGCAGCAGTGTTCAAAGGTGGGTGGGGGGGGGGGGGGGGGGGGGGGCAATGCAAATACTCTGGCTAGCCATTTGATTAGCTTTTAGAATGACTGATATTGTCATTTTTACACCTATTTGAATTCCATCACAAGGTAGAGGAATGGGACTTGTCCAATGACTGTGCATCTACAGTAGACCAGAGTCATATATTTAGATCTTATTACATGACTCCGCAGTAGACTATTCCATGGCAAGGGCTTTAGTACTGGGTTTAGAATTATATGGCTCTCCCTGCTGGCCAATGATTGTACTGCGCTCCTACTGATGGATGGCAGACAAATACCAGTTGGATAATTACGGTCTTTACGGGCACAGAAAAGATAGCAGGAAAATATTACAAGTTATATTGCAAGAATAATAGTTATTCTTTCGAGCTAATATAACAACGAATAAAAGTGGTGTTTTTTTTTAGTTTTGTTAAAGGATGATGCGTTTTACCTGTAGGCTATACTCTGACATTGTCATGGAAAACCCTCACACAAAGTAGCAAAGAAACTATTTGCAGATTTCGAAAGCATATTGCACGTATTCAAAATCGAATGAAATCTCTCTCCATGTATTCCCCCAAGAACATTCAGGTTAATTAGCCTAAGGCACGTCTCCATCCCCATGTCCACGTCTCAGAAGTTTGAATGGGGTACTTACTTGTGGGCATCAACTTTTTTTTCTTTCTCTTCTCTCCTCAATAAGTTGCTCCTCCTCATCCTCAAACCTTCCCCCCTTATTAAAACAAGTCCAAAAACTCTCCCTGGTTAAGAGTCTTTTGAAACGTAAGGAGCTACGTGCAGGAAGCATAAACCCAGGACGTCTGGAAGGAATTAGACGCTGAAGAAGTAGTAAAAGTAGCGTGGTTGGGCAGTACATGACTTTAACCTGTATTACCTACAGCTCTTCTCACCAACATTGACTACTGTTGAATGACCATTTTTATATTTTTTTCTTTATTTTGTTTATTTTTTTTATTCATTGTATATATCACACTTATGCCAAAGTTGACTAACAAGATGATTTGTATACATTTAAAATGTACACATTATATAATTAATGTGTGCAAAGAGAGAAGTTAAACGAAGAAAAAAAAATACAATACTTGAATGATATTTTTTCAACCGTTCAAAACAAGAAGACTTGGAAAATTGCACAAACTTTTTTCTTTATGAAGAACATTTTAAGAAGCTTCATGAGTGTTTCTGCAAAGGTGACTCAAAAAGAGACGTTTCTGAGAAGTTTTCTCCAAGTTGAACGCTGCAAACCGAGCCTATGCTGACTGCATCCATTTAAAGAAACGGCACAGAACTCTCACAGCTGCTTCAAGGTATGCCCATCACATCAATATTATCAACTCTGACAACTTTGGTATCAACTAACTAGCTGTTTTTCTTTCATTATAAGAACATACATTTTTATTTTGTTTGACATTTTTCATTTAGAATAATTTGAATTCAATGAATAGAGCTTTGGATGAAACTTGGCCACTAAAGTTAATTGACATGTCATGATTGTCCGGTAGTTACCAAGTCATGGTTTAATCCACATCAATGGATCGTTTCTGAAATGATGCTTTATCTGTCAGGGTGTGGGGAAGTATTTGGTGTTTGTTATATTAAAGGACTATGGTAGGATATAGACCGTAGGGCTACTATGCCATACAGAACAGTCCTGTAGACATGTTGATGTGTGGTTTGGTTACGTTTTGTTTAATAGACTTTAGTATTGTATTAATCTCAGCCATTATGCGGTGGATAAATTAAATAGTGGAACTATAAAGTCGAAACAAGGTAGTTCTTTATTATTCCCTGCTGCCGACGGGGGGGGGAAAAATCTGCACCATAACGTTTTAGAGTGAACTGGATTCACACGGTACTCCATCGAGGATGGGCATAATCACTGTCCAAATCATTTATTGTACCGTTAGAATAAAACATATGTCGACGTCACGGCCATTCACGTCATTCGAATCGCAGGGGTGCTTGAGCCAATGACAAGGCAGCTATTGGGTTTCCTTCAGAGTACACTCACTACGTTCGAAATATCGGTTTTTCCATGGATACAGTATTTTATTTATTTTATATTTATTGTCACATACACAGGTTAGATGCAGTGAAATATGGTGTTTTACACGGTCAGCCACAGTAGTACTGGAGCAAATGAGGGTGAAGTTCCCTCCTTATTCAAGGGGACAACGATCTTCGAACTTCCTTCCTTTCCCGCTCAGGCGTTTTTTATACCTCAGCGTGGATGCGCGCGCTGTTCGAAACACATAAATAGCAGCCCACCATTCATTACAGAGCAGTTTATTTAGTTAGTGGTTTAGAGTTGACTTGATTCCATAACAGTTTATTTAGTTAGTGGTTTTGAGTTGACTTGATTCCATAACAGTTTATTTAGTTAGTGGTTTTAAGTTGATTTGATTCCATAACAGTTTATTTAGTTAGTGGTTTTGAGTTGACTTGATTCCGTAGCAGTTTATTTAGTTAGTGGTTTAGAGTTGACTTGATTCCATAACAGTTTATTTAGTTAGTGGTTTTGAGTTGACTTGATTCCATAACAGTTTATTTAGTTAGTGGTTTAGAGTTGACTTGATTCCATAACAGTTTATTTAGTTAGTGGTTTTGAGTTGACTTGATTCCATAGCAGTTTATTTAGTTAGTGGTTTAGAGTTGACTTGATTCCGTAGCAGTTTATTTAGTTAGTGGTTTAGAGTTGACTTGATTCCATAGCAGTTTATTTAGTTAGTGGTTTAGAGTTGACTTGATTCCATAGCAGTTTATTTAGTTAGTGGTTTAGAGTTGACTTGATTCCGTAGCAGTTTATTTAGTTAGTGGTTTAGAGTTGACTTGATTCCATAGCAGTTTATTTAGTTAGTGGTTTAGAGTTGACTTGATTCCATAACAGTTTATTTAGTTAGTGGTTTTGAGTTGACTTGATTCCAGAGCAGTTTATTTAGTTAGTGGTTTTGAGTTGACTTGATTCCATAACAGTTTATTTAGTTAGTGGTTTTGAGTTGACTTGATTCCATAGCAGTTTATTTAGTTAGTGGTTTTGAGTTGATTTGATTCCGTAGCAGTTTATTTAGTTAGTGGTTTTAAGTTGATTTGATTCCATATTCTTTGTTATCATTTATGATAAGCCTATACTTTGTGGAGATATTCATATCTCATCTGTTGTGTAGGGATTATACATTTTTTCAAAGATGTACACCTACAGTATACAGTAGACTATTTTCATTTCTGAAAGTAACATATCCCACTGGGCACAGATGTCAATTCAACGTCTATTCCACATTGGTTCAACGTAATTTAATTCCACGTTGGTTCAACATAATTTCATTAAAATGACGTTGAAACAATGTTGTTTCAGCCAGTGTGTGCCCAGTGGGACGTAACTGTAAATGGTACAATGATCAAATACATGCTTTGAACTGTGTGAAAACAAAACCACATGACTGCTAGAGTACATGCTGCCATTCGTTTTAACCGCATGTAGACTCCCGTTGAGACATGGTAGTCCTCAACTCAACATATATGGAGATGCTTAAAGCTGGAATCCTCAGTTGAAACAATAACAACGCAGTCACCCGCCTCTGTTTTTTTAATTCATTCATTAATAAGTCCAAAAATGAACGTAGCAACTTAAGAATTCTAGGTTTAACACAGCCACGACATAACCCTGTGGGCCGACTACCCTTTCAATATATGTCACTATATTGTCAACATTGTTATGACAGATGGCAGGCATTATAGGTCAGATACCCAGCTTTTATCTACTCCCTCAGCCACAGTCATGACATTGTTATTAAATGGTTGAACATGACTACATAGAATGTCACAATGTCAATGCTGTCTTAAAACTGAAACATCCAGTCATCTAGTTAAGACCACTGTCATCTACCGCAGGGTTTCACAAACTCAGTCCTGGCGCCCCTCCCCTCCCCTGGGTGCACGTTTTGGGTTTTGCCTTAGCACTACACAACCGATTTAAATGATCAACACTTTGAATCCATCAATCAATTTTATTTTATATAGCCCTTCGTACATCAGATAATATCTCGAAGTGCTGTACAGAAACCCAGCCTAAAACCCCAAACAGCTAGAATGCAGGTGTAGAAGCACGGTGTTTGAATCAGCTGTGTAGTGCTAGGGGGGGAAAACTAAACATCCACCCAAGGGGGGGAGGGGCTACAGGACCAAGTTTGGGAATCCCTGATCTACCGGACCAGTATACATTTATAGTTGAACAATAATTTTGTCACAATAAGCCTGCTGCCTGTGAGGGAAGTCCTTTGTCCGTTCTGGCTCGGACAAGGTTACTTACTCTTACTTACTATGAGGAAAGTCATGACTCAGCATGCCCGTGGCTACGTGTGAGCCATTGCTCAACCATTTACACAGAGAGATGGCAACACACAAACTAATGCATTGTTTATGTCTGCATTTCAGACTACCATTTATCCCATTTCTAGTAGGCGTACTCTTTCTATCTAATTCCACCTACAGTATATACAGTGTGCAATCAAGATCTCTGTAGGACTATCTACCAATGAGGTGGTTTGTGTCTTTACACAGGAAGAGCTCTGTAGAAATATCCACCAATGAGGTGGTTTGTGTCTTTACACAGGAAGAGCTCTGTAGGAATATCCACCAATGAGGTGGTTTGTGTCTTTACAGAGGAAGAGCTCTGTAGGAATATCCACCAATGAGGTGGTTTGTGTCTTTACACAGGAAGAGTTCTGTAGGACTATCCACCAATGAGGTGGTTTGTGTCTTTACAGAGGAAGAGTTCTGTAGGACTATCCACCAATGAGGTGGTTTGTGTCTTTACACAGGAAGAGCTCTGTAGGACTATCTACCAATGAGGTGGTTTGTGTCTTTACAGAGGAAGAGTTCTGTAGGAATATCCACCAATGAGGTGGTTTGTGTCTTTACACAGGAAGAGCTCTGTAGGACTATCTACCAATGAGGTGATTTGTGTCTTTACAGAGGAAGAGCTCTGTAGGACTATCCACCAATGAGGTGGTTTGTGTCTTTACAGAGGAAGAGCTCTGTAGGAATATCTACCAATGAGGTGGTTTGTGTCTTTACAGAGGAAGAGCTCTGTAGGAATATCTACCAATGAGGTGGTTTGTGTCTTTACAGAGGAAGAGTTCTGTAGGAATATCTACCAATGAGGTGGTTTGTGTCTTTACAGAGGAAGAGTTCTGTAGGAATATCTACCAATGAGGTGGTTTGTGTCTTTACAGAGGAAGAGCTCTGTAGGAATATCTACCAATGAGGTGGTTTGTGTCTTTACAGAGGAAGAGCTCTGTAGGAATATCTA
The DNA here is from genome assembly GCF_029448725.1 of Salvelinus fontinalis. NCBI lineage: Eukaryota > Metazoa > Chordata > Actinopteri > Salmoniformes > Salmonidae > Salvelinus > Salvelinus fontinalis. The sequence goes on from NW_026600256.1 coordinate 496,097, forward strand.
CCAATGAGGTGGTTTGTGTCTTTACAGAGGAAGAGTTCTGTAGGACTATCCACCAATGAGGTGGTTTGTGTCTTTACACAGGAAGAGTTCTGTAGGACTATCCACCAATGAGGTGGTTTGTGTCTTTACAGAGGAAGAGTTCTGTAGGACTATCCACTAATGAGTTAGTTTGTGTATTTACACAGGAACCATTCTACGCCTGTTCCGTATTAGTGCTCCCAGTCAGGGCCTTGCCAGCCATGCTTAAACACTGCAGGCTGGGAAGCAGGGAAGCCAGGAGGCAGGGAAGGAAGGAAGATGGGAGGGAGGGAGGGAAGCATTGAAGGAAAGAAGCTGGGAAAGAGGGAAGCTGGGAAGGAGGGAAGCTGGGAGGGAGAGAAGGAGGGAACCTGGGAAGGAAGCTGGGAGGGAGGGAAGCTGGGAGGGAGGGAAGAAGGGAAGCTAGGAGGGAGGGAAGCTGGGAAGGAAGCTGGGAGGGAGGGAAGAAGGGAAGGAGGGAAGCATAAAGAGGAGGTGAGTTACAGAAAGTCAGGTAGTTGGAGTAACAATAATTAGTAGTGGTGGAGGATCACAGACCAGACAGGAAGGAGGGAGGGACAGAGAGATGTGATGGATGAGTCAGAGAGCTAGCTGAATCAGGAAAGCATCCAGGAGCCAAGGATGGCAAGGCGCCAGCACCGCCCAAGTTCAACATCACACACAGTCTCCTCCTCTTCCTGAGGTTCAACCCATCCAGAAAGAGAGAGAGAGCTGTATGAGGGAAGACTCTGGGTTGTACGGTAACTACTACAGCTGATTCCAATCAGGAGAGGAAGAGGAGTAGGGTGTTCCATTTAATGATGGAACACTTAATGACAACATGATTCCCACACCGGTGAGAATACTGCAGCCACAGGGAAAGGCTGTACATCTACATAGGGTTCCGGAACTACAAGAGGGTTAAGGGGAGGAGGGGGGGACGGGGGACATCACTTCACACACACACAACCACACACACACACACACACAAAGAAGTAACCCTCTGTGCCTTTGACACATTACTAGTTGTCTCTTAATCACGTTTCCGAACCTAAGAACCTCAGTGACTTGTGTTCATTGAGTTTGCTTTTAAGTCCAGTTCAAGAGAAGGTTCGATCTGAACTAACAACAGTAGCAAGCCTAGCAAGAACTACAAGTAGCTAACTACAGAAGCAAGCAAGAACTACAAGTAGCTAACTACAGAAGCAAGCAAGAAATGCAAGTAGCTAACTACAGAAGCAAGCCTAGCAAGAACTACAAGTAGCTAACTACAGAAGCAAGCAAGAACTACAAGTAGCTAACTACAGAAGAAAGCAAGAACTACAAGTTGCTAACAACAGTAGCAAGATAGCAAGAACTACAAGTTACTAACTACAATAGCAAGCTTTGAGATAGTATAGTACTGTATATATAATTAACATCTTGTACAAGGATTCCTGGTCATTCCATGCGTTCCTGTCTTTTAATCTGCTATAGAATAGTCGTCATGAGGCATGAGTTTCCTGCCATTTCTAATGGCAGTATTGAGGGCCATCTTCATTTTACTGCAGCTGTGCCTCTCAGACATGAAGTGGAATCGCTGTAGACTTCAACTATAGTACTGTAATATAGTACCGTTACTGTATTAGCATGTAACACAGATGCGTAATGAAACCATAAATAATGGAATGGGGATCTGATGACTACACATGAGGCTCCACTTCAGCGTGCAGTCTGTAAGTGCTACGCTAAATCCCATCCAGCGACACAAGGACATCACTTTAACACTTATTAAATACAGGACACCAACTGATTTTTTTCTTCAACAACCCCTTTCTATCCAGATATATTTCCCCCTTCTGCACATGCTGTAAGGTGTAGGTGCCATTGAAGCCATATATTCATGGTGATGGTACACCATTTGATTGATTGATTGATTGATTATTCCACACATGAAGTTCCACCTCACCATACACCTCAATATGTCAATTTAACAACCCTCTTCTATCCTTTCATCCTCCTTCTACACATACTGTTAGCAAGACAAGTGTTACCAAGACAAGTGTTAGCAAGACAAGTGTTAGCAAGACAGCTGTTAGCAAGACAAGTGTTAGCAAGACAAGTGTTTGCAAGACAAGTGTTAGCAAGACAAATATTAGCAAGACAAGTGTTAGCAAGACAAGTGTTAGCAAGACAAGTGTTACCAAGACACCTGTTACCAAGACAAGTGTTAGCAAGACAAGTGTTAGCAAGACAAATATTAGCAAGACAAGTGTTAGCAAGACAAGTGTTAGCAAGGCAACTGTTACCAAGACACCTGTTACCAAGACAAGTGTTAGCAAGACAGCTGTTAGCAAGACAGCTGTTAGCAAGACAGCTGTTAGCAAGACAAGTGTTAGCAAGACAAGTGTTAGCAAGACGGCTGTTAGCAAGACAAGTGTTAGCAAGACAGCTGTTAGCAAGACAAGTGTTAGCAAGACAAGGGTTATTAAGACAACGTTTAGCAAGCAACTGTTACCAAGACAAGTGTTAGCAAGACAAATATTAGCAAGACAGCTATTAGCAAGACAAGTATTAGCAAGACAAATATTAGCAAGACAAGTGTTAGCAAGACAGCTGTTAGCAAGACAAGGGTTATTAAGACAACGTTTAGCAAGCAACTGTTACCAAGACAAGTGTTAGCAAGACAACTGTTACCAAGACAAGTGTTAGCAAGACAACTGTTAGCAAGACAGCTGTTAGCAAGACAGCTGTTAGCAAGACAAGTGTTAGCAAGACAACTGTTACCAAGACAAGTGTTAGCAAGACAACTGTTACCAAGACAAGTGTTAGCAAGACAACTGTTAGCAAGACAGCTGTTAGCAAGACAGCTGTTAGCAAGACAAGTGTTAGCAAGTAACGTATTAGCAAGACAACGTTTAGCAAGACAAGTGTTAGCAAGACAGCTGTTAGCAAGACAGCTGTTAGCAAGACAAGTGTTTGCAAGACAAGTATTAGCAAGACAAATATTAGCAAGACAAGTGTTAGCAAGACAAGTGTTAGCAAGACAAGTGTTAGCAAGACAGCTGTTAGCAAGACAAGTGGTAGCAAGACAGCTGTTAGCAAGACAGCTGTTAGCAAGACAAGTGTTAGCAAGACACGCATTAGCAAGTAACGTATTAGCAAGACAACGTTTAGCAAGACAAGTGTTAGCAAGACAGCTGTTAGCAAGACAAGTGTTAGCAAGACACGCGTTAGCAAGTAACGTGTTATCAAGACAAAGTTTAGCAAGACAACTTTTAGCAAGACAAGTGTTACCAAGACAACATTTAGCAAGACAACTGTTAGCAAGACAACTTTTAGCATGACAACTGTTAGCAAGACAAGTGTTACCAAGACAAGTGTTAGCAAGACAATGCTTAGCAAGACAATGGTTAGCAAGATAAGTGTTACCAAGACAACTGTTAGAAAGACAAGTGTTACCAAGACAACTGTTAGCAAGATTAGTGGTGCCAAGATAACTGTTAGCAAGACAAGTGTTACCAAGACAAGGGTTATTAAAGTTATATCAAGTGTGGGCATGGCCGTGTCCCAAATGGCACCCTATACCCTATCTAGTGCTCTTCATACAACTGTGGTCTACAGGGTTCAGGTTTTTAAAAAAGTAGTGCACTATATAGAGGATTTGGTGTCATTTGGGACACAGCCCACGTCACTGACCAGGTGTGAACTGCACATCCACGGCGGTAGACCACTACATGAACAAAGTGTTTTTGACTACAGCAGGTATTCCTTTTAGAGCTGTAAAGTCCATTGACCACAGTCATTGCCACGATTCTATTTCAGTTGTTGAACAGAACAGACCTCAAGTCCACTTGGCCCAGTTTCAGCTTTGCTCAGCTCTGCTCTGGCCGCAGTGTTGTATTTCATCTAAACCGTCAAAGCCTTGGAGTTTAGGTTTTCCCCACTGACCATGATTCAACTCTCCGTTGAGTCTGTCCAGCTCAGCACAGGAACCCCTCCCTGTGTCCGCCTAGCCTTTATACCCCTCCTGGAACAGGCCCAGCTCCAGCAGAATCAAACTAATGGTCTTCATGTTGGATTCTCAGACAGGTAGTCAGACAACAGGTGTAAATAGGAAGTCTTTACATGTCAGCTACCATGCTGTTTCACCAACATGGCAGATACATTACGCTATAGCCTACAGAAACACACACACACACACACATGTGCGCACATGCAGGCTCACACACACACAAGCGAGCACAACCACAGATGCAGACACACACACACACTCTCTCACGCTACCTCAGCTGTAGTTACAGTACGGTATAACATGACATGTGTTAGACTTGCAGTTGGCTGCAGCCACAAGGTTACCTTCCTTCTCCAACATCCCCCATCACTTACTCAGCCTTCACTCTCCAACATCCCCCATCACTTACTCAGCCTTCACTCTCCTACATCCCCCATCACTTACTCAGCCTTCACTCTCTAACATCCCCCATCACTTACTCAGCCTTCACTCTCCACCATCCCCCATCACTTACTCAGCCTTCACTCTCTAACATCCCCCATCACTTACTCAGCCTTCCTTCTCCAACATCCCCCATCACTTACTCAGCCTTCCTTCTCCAACATCCCTAATCACTTACTCAGCCTTCACTCTCCAACATCCCCCATCACTTACTCAGCCTTCACTCTCCAACATCCCCCATCACTTACTCAGCCTTCACTCTCCTACATCCCCCATCACTTACTCAGCCTTCACTCTCCAACATCCCCCATCACTTACTCAGCCTTCACTCTCCTACATCCCCCATCACTTACTCAGCCTTCACTCTCCAACATCCCCCATCACTTACTCAGCCTTCACTCTCCAACATCCCCCTTCACTTACTCAGCCTTCACTCTCCAACATCCCCCTTCACTTACTCAACCTTACTCACTATCAATTGAGATCATTGCTGTGTTATCTCAGGCAAAGGGAGTGTCCCGCCCAGACCCAGACCCAGGCCCAGACCCAGCCCCAGCCGACACAGTGCGTCAGTCAGGCCGCGTCGCAAATGGCACACTATTCCCTATTTAGTGCACTACTTTTTAACAAAGGCCCATATGGCTCTAGTCAAAAGTAGTGCACTGTACAGGGAATAGGGTGCCATTTGGTACGAATTGTCAGTCTGGACGTGTTCAAGCTAACCCACCAGCATACAGTCCAGGGACAACACACACAGGGCCTTGTGCAACTGTGAGGTGACATCATCTCAATATGTTGATGACACCCTCAATGTCGCGCACACACACACACACACACACACACACACACACACACACACACACACACACACACACACACACACACACACACACACACACACACACACACATTTGAAATACTTTATTTCCATCCACCAACTACATTATATTTCAATCCACCATTCAATCCAAACATTTCAAAGGTCCCTGTATGTATGGCACTCAAGGGTACAGAAAGCACCTCCTTCTCCAAACAGTCCACGACAGCTGAAACAGAGCAGAACCTAGCCAATTTCTTTGTCCTAGTTTTTGTAAGGCCCACAATCTGGAGGCTCCACCCGAGGCTGTCCAAGCGTGCCACGAGGGACTGGTGCTCAAGCAGCTTCTCGGCAAAGGCCTGCTCCAAGTAGCCGTCAAATGAGCAGCACACTTCCACAATGAGCACTTCACCCCGGCCCCTTATCAACAACAATATCTGGTGTTTGGCACACGGAAAAAACACATCACCATCAACATCAAACCAGGGTTTAGATCTACATAGGGTCCGGAACTACAAGGGGGTTAAAGGGGGGAGGAGGAGGGAGGGGGTGGGGGCAAAATGTCACTTACACACATTAGTGGTTAATCCTTCTGCATTTGGCCCGCAGGGTTCAGCTATCTAGGCTGTTTTAGCACCCTAAGGTTCACAGTTCACACAAAGTGTAGCCTACAACAGTGAGACTTGAAATGAAATATTTTAGGTTTGGGACGCTCTTTGTACTGGTTTAACACTACAGACGTTAACACCAATGCGTTAGGTTAACCAGTTGGCCAAGGGGTGGGGACTTGGAACATATGGAGGGAAATGGAATCAGAGGTCTTGTAAATGTGATGACGCTTTAAGTCCAGAAACATGCCAGTTCAGCACTCAGCTCGCCTCACACACTGATTACATCTACTTATCATCCTGTATCAAGTGATCCAGGCCTTATTCCATGCCAAGGAGGCGGCTGATTTTATAAAAAGAAAGCAAACTACAGTCTAGACACAAGGCGTGTCAGGGTTTCTTTGCTTCACAACATCATCGTACACATCACCATGTGTCACTTATGTAATCACATATCCAAGACTTTAACCACGATGTACCACCTTCTTCTTCACTGTGACAGATAGAGAGGTCTTTCATGGAGAGTAACCTCTGCTGAGACCCTAACAACCGGATGGATGTTCCAGTTGTCAGGGGAAATGGAAAGAGAGCCTGTGACTTTGTGTGTCTTCCACTTTTGGATGTTAACAAGGAGACACTCCATCTGAACTCATCTTCCACATTTACTGGATTGGTTGAACAGTGCAGAAGAGAACCTCCCCGAACAGTTTATTTCCTTCTTGTCAAGACCAGGATGTAGGGCATCTAGTTTCAGACCAGTATGTAGGGGGATCTAGTTTCAGACCAGTATGTAGAGGATCTAGTTTCAGACCAGGATGTAGGGGATCTAGTTTCAGACCAGTATGTAGGGGGATCTAGTTTCAGACCAGTATGTAGGGGGATCTAGTTTCAGACCAGTATGTAGGGGATCTAGTTTCAGACCAGTATGTAGGGGGATCTAGTTTCAGACCAGTATGTAGGGAGATCTAGTTTCAGACCAGTATGTAGGGGGATCTAGTTTCAGACCAGTATGTAGGGGGATCTAGTTTCAGACCAGTATGTAGGGGATCTGGTTTCAGACCAGTATGTAGGGGGATCTAGTTTCAGACCAGTATGTAGAGGATCTAGTTTCATACCAGTATGTAGAGGATCTAGTTTCATACCAGTATGTAGAGGATCTAGTTTCATACCAGTATGTAGGGGATCTGGTTTCAGACCAGTATGTAGAGGATCTAGTTTCATACCAGTATGTAGGGGATCTGGTTTCAGACCAGGATGTAGAGGATCTAGTTTCATACCAGTATGTAGGGGATCTAGTTTCAGACTAGTATGTAGGGGGATCTAGTTTCAGACCAGTATGTAGGGGATCTGGTTTCAGACCAGTATGTAGAGGATCTAGTTTCAGACCAGTATGTAGGGGGATCTAGTTTCAGACCAGTATGTAGAGGATCTAGTTTCATACCAGTATGTAGGGAATCTAGTTTCATACCAGTATGTTGGGAATCTAGTTTCATACCAGTATGTAGGGAATCTAGTTTCATACCAGTATGTTGGGAATCTAGTTTCATACCAGTATGTAGGGCATCTAGTTTCATACCAGTATGTAGGGAATCTAGTTTCATACCAGTATGTTGGGAATCTAGTTTCAGACCAGTATGTAGAGGATCTAGTTTCATACCAGTATGTAGGGAATCTAGTTTCATACCAGTATGTTGGGAATCTAGTTTCATACCAGTATGTAGGGAATCTAGTTTCATACCAGTATGTTGGGAATCTAGTTTCAGACCAGTATGTAGAGGATCTAGTTTCATACCAGTATGTAGGGAATCTAGTTTCATACCAGTATGTTGGGAATCTAGTTTCATACCAGTATGTAGGGAATCTAGTTTCATACCAGTATGTTGGGAATCTAGTTTCATACCAGTATGTAGGGAATCTAGTTTCATACCAGTATGTAGGGAATCTAGTTTCATACCAGTATGTTGGGAATCTAGTTTCAGACCAGTATGTAGAGGATCTAGTTTCAGACCAGTATGTAGGGGGATCTAGTTTCAGACCAGTATGTAGAGGATCTAGTTTCATACCAGTATGTAGAGGATCTAGTTTCATACCAGTATGTAGGGGATCTAGTTTCAGACCAGTATGTAGAGAATCTAGATTCATACCAGTATGTAGAGAATCTAGATTCATACCAGTATGTAGAGAATCTAGATTCATACCAGTATGTAGGGGATCTGGTTTCATACCAGTATGTAGAGGATCTAGTTTCAGACCAGTATGTAGAGGATCTAGTTTCAGACCAGTATGTAGGGGGATCTAGTTTCAGACCAGTATGTAGAGGATCTAGTTTCATACCAGTATGTAGAGAATCTAGATTCATACCAGTATGTAGAGAATCTAGATTCATACCAGTATGTAGGGGATCTAGTTTCATACCAGTATGTAGAGGATCTAGTTTCATACCAGTATGTAGAGGATCTAGTTTCATGCCAGGATGTAGGGAATCTAGATTCATACCAGTATGTAGAGAATCTAGATTCATACCAGTATGTAGAGAATCTAGATTCATACCAGTATGTAGGGG